>NW_020449840.1:0-1385 GCF_003343035.1 Apteryx rowi | reverse complement strand
TAAGTTGATTGGAAAAAGGACAATCACAATCTCTCTTCATCTCCTCCCCTTAAATTCCTCTCCTCTCCTCTCCTCTCCTCTCCTCTCCTCTCCTCATAGTAGGAGTTTCAGAGCAATGTGATTCCCTTAACTGTTCTTCAACTAAGTATTACAGTAGTCCATATCTTGGTGTGTAATTAACTGGTTAGATATATTAATACCAAATGCTTGTTAAAAGCTGTACAGTAGGTGAACACCATTGAATTGTTCTATAGTTAAAGTTACACAGTATAACTGATTAGAAGGGGAATTACAGGATTTAGACCCTTAGTACTTTTTAACAGCTTAGTGATTTATAATACTTAGAGATTAAAAAAAAATCAAAGCTTCACCTGGAGAACAAGGGGTAGGGGAAGACCTATTATGAACTGTGCTTAAAACAAAATTATGGCATTCAACTCATTTCAGCTGCCAGACTTCACAATGAACAATAAAAAATCCTCCTGTTTTGTCCTGTTATTGCAAAGATGCCCACTACTTTTCTGGGCTTAAATTTATATAATGGTTAAACTGGGATTTTTCCTTCTACTTTCTGGGGCAGAGCATCATATATATATATGTACACTGCATAAGTACACAATTCTGAAATGCTAATGAGTCCCTAAGGAGTCCCTGCTACTGACCCTGCTGTTTTGAGTGTTAAGCTCTAAATAGATGGTTCCGCTCCAAGAAATAGGCATCTCTTTATGTAAGACAAGGGATGGTAGGTGGATAAAGGGAGACAGATAGAAAGATGTAACCTGCGTGCTTTGCTATTTCAGCAATTGACTGTGGACCACAGAACAGGAGAAAAGCAGGTGAAAAGAGGTGGATCTTAGCTGGAATATTGTGGATTCCTTTGCTTGTGTAGAGGATGTGCACTCAGCTATGAGACCCAGAAAAAGAAAGAAAAGGAGCATGACTCTTAAATCATGCTTAGTAACTTTTTCTCGCGCCATCTGAGGAAGATTATGGTTGATTATTCCCACAAGCCATACCTGCTCACTCTCTAAAAGCTTTTCTAGTCAGAGTGCAGAAAGAAAGGTTATAAAAAAAAGAAAGACTTGAACAGTGCAGGACCTAAATGAATTTCCTGTAAATTCTGTCCTCTACCTTCACCACTTTGAATACTTATGATGGCTTCATATCTCTGCTTTGAGTGAGTTTTGATCTACCATAGCATTTTTTATTGACCCAGACAAAGTACAGAGTGCAGAGTCACCTCCCTAGACTACCTATTACACTTTGCTTTTCACTGCTTTTAAACAGAGATTCACAGAATCACAGAATCACAGAATGGTTGAGGTTGGAAGGGACCTCTGGAGATCATCTAGTCCAACCCCCCTGCTCAAGCAGGCTCACCTAGA
>NW_020449839.1:0-1385 GCF_003343035.1 Apteryx rowi | reverse complement strand
CTTGGGTCATAAGAAAAATACAAATCCTTCTTTCACCAAGCAAAGTCAGACATGCTGTCTTGGCTTATAGTTTCACATTTCTTTCCATGCTCTGGAACTTAACACTTCCATGAGGTCTGCATATGAAAATAATCACTGGTTCTCCAGCTTAAAAGGGCTTTCTGGAAGCTTTAATCAGGTAGTATTGTTAATAATTCATCTTTTCCAGGAGAAAGGTAACGCCAACGGGTACTTCCATAATGACAACTTAACTGAGGTTGTGAGAAATCTGTTTGTAGCTGGCATGGAGACCACATCCTCCACTTTGCGCTGGGGCCTTCTGCTCATGATGAAATATCCTGAAATTCAGAGTAAGTGGAACGAGGCAGCCAGCAGCCTCCTTCTCACCGGGTCGCTGTGCATGGGACTCCACACTGGACAGGGCCAAAGAAAAAATGAATTCTCCGCTTCCCATTATTCCTAGCAGGAGAAAGAGACTTTGAATGAGCAATCTGTGTATGATCCATATTCCTTTCACAGAAAAAGTCCAAGAAGAGATAGAACGAGTGATAGGATCAACCCCACCACGAATCGAACATCGAACACAAATGCCATATACGGATGCTGTCATCCATGAAATCCAAAGGTTTGCCAATATCCTGCCGTTGAACTTGCCTCATGCAACTACTGCAGATGTCAGTCTCAAAGGCTACTTCATTCCCAAGGTGAGAAGCTCTGAGCACTCCTTCTCTTCCATTTGTTCCCYCTGCAACACGTCCCCTTTTAGGTCCCGCTTGCGTCAAGAGATGCTCGCTCACTCTGGCATTCTCACAGCTACCTTGGCAGTAGCTCCCCTGTTAAACAAAGTGGGTTTCTGGAGCTCCAGCATTCATCACYKCTGTGATAATCACAGCAAGGCCATCAGCAATGGAATAACTGCTCTGCTCTGCCTTGGCTTCCAGGGAACCTATGTCATCCCCTTGCTGACCTCCGTCCTGCGAGACAAATCCCAGTGGGAGAAACCCGACGTGTTCCATCCCGAGCATTTCCTCAACTCTGAGGGGAAGTTTGTAAAGAAAGATGCTTTCATGCCTTTTTCAGCAGGTATCTTCTCTTCTATTTGTCAGGCTCTGAGGGGAACTGGGCATCTCAGACTCACTCTTTTCCAAGCGAATTGGTGCCCAGGACTGACTGCCCTTGTCCTGAGCTCTCTTGTCTTATGGCCTTCCCCCAGACCCCATCACATTGCCCGTGACTATCCCGGGAACACGGCAAATGCCCTTACTTGAGCGCTCAGTCTGTAGCACCTCTCTCATCAACATATGCTCCTTGCCAAAACTCCTCAGGAGCAGCACAGAGCCAACAATCTGCCCAGCAGAAGGATCTAATCATCCCAACTATGAACT
>NW_020449838.1:0-1353 GCF_003343035.1 Apteryx rowi | reverse complement strand
CGGGGCAGAGCTCCCCCTCACGACAGTCCGTCTCCCCACCCGCCCCTCTTGCAACCTGCCTCTCGCTCTTCCCCTAACGCACCACTTGAGCCCCCTGGGCTCCGCACACGCCAGAAGCAGGCGGTGCCACGGCATGGGGCTGCGCCAGAGGTCTCTGCCCCGACCTTTGGCTGACTTTGTGCTCAGCCGTGCCCCACGTGCCAAGAGTGGCTCCTCTGAGCAGGCAGCACCCACAGCTGGGGCAGGTGCCCAGGGCTCAGGAAGCGCCCGTGCCACTCGGTGCCCAAACAGGGAGCCCCCAGGTTCCTCCCACCGCTTTTCCGAGTGGCAAGCGAGGTGGGGGCACAGAGCCAATCGGGGTGCAGGAGGGGCAGGAGCGCCATGAGCGACATGCAGCACGCCCAGTGACATTGCCGCATGGGCCGAGGCTGGCCCTGCTCCCCCTGGTGCCTGCAGCGCCCCCCGCCTGCCATCGCCACCACCGCCACCGCCGCCGCCTCCTGCGCCTCGGCCGGGGCTGCCCCCACCCCCGCCCAGGGTGAGCGGGCACCGGCAGGGCTGCCTGCTCCAGGGCCGCACAGGGTGCCACCCGGCTGCGCTGCCCCGGTGCCGGCCCTGGCACGGCCTCCCTGCCACCATGCCCCTGCGCGAGGCCGTGGCACGGCCCCTCTGTCCCCGCGGGGCCCTGCTTTGCTGCATCCCTTCCCCAGTTTGGTGTGTCTGGCACCTCTGCCTTGGCTGCGATGGCCGCACATGGCTGTGCTGCCAGGACCACCTGTGTGTGAGTGGCCCTGCACCCCAAAATGCCCCATCATTCTCCAGCTGGGCCTCCTTGGACTTCCCTTTACCTTACACAGTTGCTCGACATCATTAGTTCCCTTCAGCCTCGCTTCCGCCACCCAGTCCCAGGGAAGCACTAGCAGCTTCTGATCAGGCGTGCTGACACTTCACCTGCCTGGGCAGCAGAGCCACTTGCTTCTCGCACTCCTGCCAGGCGCTCCCACGGCGCCCCATTTGGGCCTCAGCTACTGCCAGGCTCTGTGTGCCAGCGGGAGCTCTGACGCCCGTCGGCATTACTGGCACCTTCTAAAAAAGGACACCTGAGGGAAAAGAAGTGGGGAAAAAAAACCTTCCTTCTTTTCATGCTGAAATTCCGTACAGAAATCTGAAGCACCACCAAGGACGGGTTTTGTTTTGATGGCAATTTTATTGTTCTGAGAACACTTTTCAAGCTTGGATTGGTTAGGACTGTTTGGAGAATGGCTATCTGTTGCGTTCGATGGTGAGCTGTGTTGTTGATGGTAAGGTTAGTCAGAGTCTTCAAGGCTCCTGTCCGCAAGCTCTGCATCTGAA
>NW_020449837.1:0-1293 GCF_003343035.1 Apteryx rowi | reverse complement strand
CCCAGATCCTGAGGAGAGTGAGGAAGGACAGTAGCAGAATACAGACCCTGGACTTGAAAAGAGCAGATTTTGGCCTCTTCAGGGGACTGCTGGGGGGGAACCCATGGGAGGCAGCTGTCAAGGGCCCAGGAGCTCAGGAAAGCCAGCAGGTCTTTAAGGACAGCACCTGCCAAGCACAAGGATGGTCCATCCCTATTCTCAGTAAAACTAGCAGCTATCTCAGGGGACCAACTTGGCTAAACAGGGACCTCGCACCTTAGCTCCAGGGTGATAGGGCAGCATATAGAAGGGGCAAGAAGGGAGAGGCCAAGGAGACATTTAGAAATATTGTCCAGGGTCATAGGCTTGGTGTCAGGGAAGAAAAAGCTCCCCAAGGATTGACACTTGCAGGGGATGACAAGGGCATGAAGATGAGCTGCTACTGCTTCCGTAAGAATGAAAGAATAGAAAGGAAAATGTGGCCTCACTGCTAAATGAGACAGGGAATCTTGCAGCAGCAGATGCAGATAGGTCTGAGCAACTCAACCCCTTACTAGCTTCCATTTCCACAAGCAAGGTCTCCTGGAGTGTTGTGCCTTGAGTCAGGACTTCAGAGGAGAAAAACAGCCAAGAGTGGACGAGGGTCATGAGGGATTACTTGTGAGAACTCAAACTGTACAAGTCAATGAGGTTGGAGGGGCTGCAGCCAGGGATACTGTGAGAGCTGAGTGCTGTCCCTGCAAGGCCACTCGCTATCATCTTTGAAAGGTTGTGGAGATGGGGTGAAGTCCCAATGACTGCAGAAAGGCAATTGTTAAATCCATCTTCCAAAAAGGCCACAAGGGCAACCTGGGGAGCTGCAGGCAGTTCAGCCTCCCTTGGGTGAGGAGTGAGTCATGGAATGAATCCTCTCAAGTCACATTTCTGGGCACATGAAGGAGAAGAAGGTGCCTGGGAAGAGTTAGCATGCATTTACCCAGAGTATATTGTGGCTTTCCAACCTGATTGCCTGCTATGAATAAGTAACGGTATTTGTTAATGGAGAAGAGTAAATGTCCTTTAAATAGAGTTCAGCAAGGTGTTTGAGAGTCTCCCACAATATTCTTGAATACACATTAGAACGTTACAGTCTAGAAGAGCAGACAACTGGATGGGTTGCAGATGAGGGCTGCCATTCAGAGGGACCTAGACAGGCAGGAGGAATGGGCTGTCAGGAACATCATGGAATTCAACAAGGACAAATGCCACGTCTTGCACCTGCGATAAACCAACACCCCACTGTGTCACAGGCTGGGGCCTGAGGGCCTGAGGAGT
>NW_020449836.1:0-1328 GCF_003343035.1 Apteryx rowi | reverse complement strand
TGAGCGAGCACTCACATGAACACTCACCTACGTGATCGAGCACTCATGTGAGTGAGCACTCACACAGACACTCTCTCACACTCACCCACTCATGCATGCAAGCAAGCACTCAGGTGAGCAAGCACTCATGCAAGTGAGCACACATGTGAACAAGCACTCAGGTGAGGGAGGACTCAGGCGAGGGTGCACTCCTGTGAGTGCGCACTATGGGGAGCATGCACTTCTGTTAGTTTGCACCCCCGTGAGTGGGCGCTCCCGTGAAAGGGCGCTCTGGGGAGTGGGCACTCCAGGGAGTGTTCTCTGCCATGATTGGGCGCTCTGGTGAGTGGGTGCTCTGGTGCATGGGTGCTCCAGTGAGTGCACGCTCTGGGGAGTGGGTACTCCAGGGAACAAGCACTCCGGGGAGTGTGCACTCTGGTGAGTGGGCACTCCAGAGAATGTGCACTCCCGTGAGTGGGCACTCTGGGGAGCAGGCACTCCGGGGAGTGTTCTCTGCCATGACTGGGCGCTCCAGTGAGTGGGGGCTCTGGTGCGTGGGCGCTCCAGTGAGTGGGCGCTCCAGGGAGTGAGCACTCTGGGGAGTGGGCACTCCGGGGAGTGTTCTCTGTCATGACTGGGCGCTCCTGTGAGCGGGCGCTCTGCTGAGTGTGCACTCACATGAATGGGCTATCCTGGGAGTGGGCACTTCTGTGACTGCACACTCTGGGGAATGTGCACTCTGGGGAGTGTGCACTCGCTCCCTAGAGTGTTCGCTCACTGGAGTGCTTGCTCACTGGAGTACTCTTTTGTATGAGTGCTCACTCACGAGTGCTCACTCACCGTAATGCTCACTGGAGTATTGATTCACGTGATTGCTCGCTCACTGGAGGGCTCACTCATGTGACTGCTCAATCACTGGAGTGCTGGCTCACTGGAGTGCTGGCTCACCAGAGTGCTTGCTCACCAGAGTGCTCACTCACAAGAATGCTCACTGGAGTAATCGCTCACCGGAGTGCTCGCTCGCCAGAGTGCCCACTTGCCAGGGTGCTTGCTCACTGGAGTGCTCATTCACTGCCATGGTAACTCATGTGAGGCTCACTCACCAGAGAGCTCGCTCACCAGAGAGCTCGCTCGCAAAAGTGGTCACTGGAGTAATCGCTCACTGGAGTCCTCACTCACCGGAGTGCTTGCTCACTGGAGCGCTCACTCACCAGAGTGCTTGCTCACAATAGTGCTCTCTCACAATAGTGCTCTTTCAGAAGAGTGCTTGCTAACTGGAGTGCTCGCTAACTGGAGTGCTCACTTGAATGAGTGCTGGCTCATTGGAGTGCTCACATGCCGGAGTGCTC
>NW_020449835.1:0-1349 GCF_003343035.1 Apteryx rowi | reverse complement strand
GGCCAGTCCTCTCAGTGTCCTTTGATGCAGGCCATCCCATCCCAGAGACTTGCATGGGCTGAGTACTTACAAGCAGTCCCTTAACCCTCATCCCCTGCAGGCTGTTTCTCTCTTCTGGAGCCCTGACTCGAGGCACAACAGCTCAGGAGACCTTGCTGGTGAAGACTGAAGCCAAGAAGGCACTGAGTTCCTCAGACCTATCTGCATCTGCTATTACTAGAGTCACTGCCCCGTTCAGCAGTGAGACCAGGTGTTCTTTGATTATTCTTTCTGTGTTAGCGGAGTAGTAGCAGCTCTTCTTCATGCCCTTGATGTCCCCTGCAAGTGTCAACCCTCAGGGAGCTTCGGTTTCACCATTCCTACTTTGGTGGACAAGAGTATCCTGTTTAACCAAGCCGATCTCCCAAGATGTCTCCTAGTTCTAATGGGTATCGCTATGGACCATCCTTGTGGCTGCTGTCCATAAAGACCGGCTGACTTTCCCAAGCTCCATTTCCCCTCAGAGCAGCCTCCATTGGGATCCCCCACCAGTCCCCTGGAGAGGACAAAGTTTCCTYCTCTGAAGGCCAGAGTCTGTACACTACCATTGTCCTTCCTCACTGCCCTCACGATCTGGGACTCCACTATTCCATAGTCACTGCAGCCAAGGTTGCCACAGATTATCATAGCCCTGATCCGTGCTTCTTTGGGTGAGTACCAGATCCAGGTGAGCATCACCCTTCCTGGCCCATCAGGGAGGTGTGCTTGGAAGCTGTTGCTGACACCCTCCAGAAATCTCCTGGACTGCTTGCACCCTGCTGTTTGCCCTTCCCATGAATGTCAGGGAGATTAAATTCCCCCCATAAGAGCCAGGCCCTGTGACCCACTGACTTGCTCAGGCTGCTTAAAGGAGACTGCATCCACCTCCTCACCCCCATCGGGGGATCTGTAACTCTCATCACAATGTCACCTTTACTCTGATGCTTCCCCACAAGCTCTAACCCAAACTCATGTCCATCCCATGCAAGAGCTCCATCCATCTGAGCTGTCCCTTCACACCAAGGGCATCCACCCTGCTCATCTTCTCTAAAGGTCTTGCCTGCAGAGATTGTACCATGCCATCACAGCCCTCCAGTCATGSTAGTGGTCCCACTGCATTTCAGTCATTCCAACCATGTTTCAGGCCTGTGAAATCTTGTGCAGYTCCATCTGCTCCTCTCTGTGCCCCAGGCTGCAGGCACTTGTGTATATTTGGGTTGCAGAGCCTCAGCTATGGCACAGAGAGCAGACTGGTCATGGTGAAACATGTTACCATGAGCCAAGGACACTGTGTGTGCAATGGCCCCACTTCAGAGCAGAGCCATGCTGGC
>NW_020449834.1:0-1345 GCF_003343035.1 Apteryx rowi | reverse complement strand
TGGCCGCCGCGGCGGGGCCTGGGGAGCGAGGCCGGCAGGGGCTGCCCGTCCTCGCCAGGAGCCCGGCGTCTCAGGTCGTCTATATAGGAACACGTCAGTATGTTCCCTCAGCGACGCGGGAATATGCTGCCTTCTGTGGTAGCCCCTCTATATTTTATTCCCCTTTTCTCCAAAGTAGTCGAGGACAAGGATTTGTTTCGTTATAGCCCTAGTAAAAGCAAACACACTGGCACGTTCTTCACACTCCTCCAGAGAGAGAAGCTGTCATGACGGCTGGGGTATGCCGTCCAGTGGGCACCCCTCCCCTTGGGAGAGACCGGTGCTCTCGTTTTCCTCCCGTCCTCGGCAGCAGCGCTAGGCTGCCGAAGTGGGTTATCATCTGAGGAATTAGGCAGGCAAATCTACCCGGTTCTGCGGGAAGCGGGGAACCGGAGCGGATAGCCCCCCCCCCCCGAAAGAAAGAAAGAAAAGAAAAGAAAGAAAGAAAGAAAAGAAAAAGAAAGAAAGAAAAAAGGAGATTACAGGTCTCAGGTTTTCCTTAGTGCATCTGCCAACGCTTCTACACAGCAGGGAATAGGAGCCTTTGGTTTTTTCCTAAAGGAATCTCTACACATTCCCACCCAGAACGAGGCCTCTATGCCGCCAAACACTTCTCTTTCAAATATGTTCACATTAGGTATGATGATCATAATAATAACAACATCCCCGAGAAATATGAGACAGGAGCACGTTTGACAGTGTTTGAGAAACTCAAATACAGCTGCATCGGCTTTGTCTTTGGTTCAGTCACATTTATTTCCCCAAGCTAGGCAGACAGCCTGAGTGAAGCATGACAATGAGTTTTGTAAATAGCAAATGGAAGGGTTTGCTGGGCTGTTGGTTTTGTGGGCTTTTTTTTCCTCCCCTCTCTGTTTGGTTTTACTAGCAATCCAAATAACCTTCCTCAGTGAATATTTCAAACAAGAGAATGTGAGCGGGAGGAGACGAGGGGGGGCTCATAATTGCAGGTTCCCTTTGGAGCTGGAATTAAAACGCTGACGGCGTGTGTTGCAGAGGAAAGGTGCAGAGGCAGCCTCCGCTCTGACTGCAGGACGGCTGTGTTGTTATTTCCACAGCGTTTATTTACTGCCAAGCTCTTGAGAGCAACCGCCGCTTCAAAAGCGGGAAAGTTTGGGGCCCTCCTCTGCATGGCCGAGGCGCCGGGAGAGGAGCCGGCGACAGGGCCCTGCTATCTGCGCTGCGACGGGGCAGCCGGACTCCGCGGGCGCGCAGGGAGCGCCTCTGGGCGCTGTGCTGGCTCTGGCTACTTCACATTCGTACATTCCCTCTTGAGATCTGCGTGTTC
>NW_020449833.1:0-1333 GCF_003343035.1 Apteryx rowi | reverse complement strand
ACTGTGAACTGATGGATAATGATTCTAATGGTATCTATGTCTTGGCTGATAAGGTGCAGAAGAAACGGGGACGGGAATGTTGTTCTGCATGTGCTGTTGGGAGAGGTTGTATTAAACAGTTTGAGGAAGCAGAGGAAGTGCAAATGTTAGTAGAAGTTGTATGAAATAAGCAAGGGGGGGATGAAAACCGCTCGTCATTCTGTGGAAGACTTTGTGAAAGTCCGAGGAAATGGACTGATTTGGATCTGGAGGATGAAGCCAAGAGGAAAATGTTTAATATGTTGTTTATCAGGCAGTCGGCACCAGACATTAGGAGAAAGCTGCAGGAAGTGGCTGGGGTAGGAGGTATGTCGATATAACACTAGGGAGGAAGTAGAGAAGAGAGAAAAACTGAAAGAGAAAGAGAAGGATCGAAGGTTACAAGCTTCTCTGCTAGCAGCTGCTATTGCAGGAAATATGCTGTTTTGTAGAAGGGTGGGAAAATGGGATGAAGTAATGTATGTAGATTTGTTTTTCGCATTGAGGGACCACCCTGAGTGGCAGAAAGATCGTGGGAGGATTCCAAGGGATCCAATGATACTAGCACTAGAGAAAGAGGGAAAGGGTGGAAATTTGAAAAGGTGTTGTTCCGCTTGTGGTATTGGAAAAAGGTGTCTGAAGTGTGGACGGGAGGAGGAAGAAGATTTGGAATTGATGGTCGCTCCCCGACAGAGGCTGGGGGCGGATTTCGAGGCTATCGGTGGAGCTGGAGGTGCAGAGGGACCAGGGGAGGGGAATTATGAACAGGGAGGACGATTTAGAGGGGCAGAAGGATTTTGCCCGACTGCGGGGAGAACAAGAGGACGACAAGGGGAAGCGGGGGAGGTTTTACAGGCTGCCCTTCGGCAGGCGGTTGGAAATAACGGAAACAATAAATCCGTTTTTCAGTAACGGATTTAAGGTCCTGGAAGGAAATAGCAGGGAACTAAAGACAGGATCCAGAGAGAGCGGCTAAAGTGTCTGAAACTGTAATTAGGACTCAGGATCCAGATTGGAGTGATTTATTAGACACACTGCTAGATGATACTGAAAAGAAGATKGTATTCTGCTTTTATGGAACGATTAAAGGCTACTGCCAGGAAATATACCAACCTGGATCCTGAAAAACCAGAGGAAGCCCAGCAGTTAACTTCAATTTTTATGGGACAATCAGCCCCAGACATAAGAAAAAAACTTCAGAAATTAGAAGAGGCGGATTCGAAAGATTTAGGAGACTTTTTAGTTGAAACAGGAGCCACTTACTCTGTACTTAATACTTGTAAAGGAGACTTTAGCCATGAAGCTGTAAGCGTTG
>NW_020449832.1:0-1315 GCF_003343035.1 Apteryx rowi | reverse complement strand
GGTTAGTGAAAGTGTCCAGTGACAGAGCAGCCTGCCCTGAGTTGACACACATAGAAACAGATTTTCATTTATTCCTCCCTGCAAGCACACAGTTGTTCCTTTATTCTTCTCAGGAGACATCCCTGTTCTCCAGAGAGCTTTCCCCAGTCAGTGTGTCCATGCTGGCCTGCCCAGCCACTCCTGCACCCCTCCGCTGTGCTCCCCAGGCTTGTGGTGCTGCTCTGCAGGACGAGTGAGCTGTGGGACCCCAGGGTGACTCCACACTGGCTGTGCTGGTCAGGGTAGACCCAGCTGGCGCAGCATCACTGCACCTGACAACCCCCTCCCCAGGCGCCTGTGGCTGTGGAAGATGCTCAGAGCAATCACAAGGCATTTCCAATGGCTCAGGATGGGGTCAGGTGGGTCATTAGATCCAGCCATGGTTTTCATTGTAGGTGACATGAACCGCTCTTGAGGCTGCCTTCCCTGGCCTGATGAGACCCCACTTCCTCTCCTGAGATTGCAGAGCCCTGGTTTGGTGCATTCTTCAGTTTGGCCCTTGACTTTGGGTGACCCCACTTGGTTTTGGGAGTCTCCACTCACTGCCCATCCCAGGCACATGCTGTCCCTGGAGATACCCTGTGCTCACCTGGTGGCTCCATATTGCCTTCCAGAAGGATGGGCATCTGTCACCAGCCCTCTAACATTTGAGACAGTCCCCAGCAGATACCTCTTGAGCACTCACCCTCTCCAGGGCCACTGGGCACCCACAAGTGAGGGCTGAATTCGGCCCTCATTCCCTAACACATCACCCTATGAACACATCCTCCTTAGCCCATGGAAAAACCAGTCACGGCAAAATGGGCTTTTCGGGTGCAATTCCCTGAGCGCATTCTTGGCTCCAGCTTGGGAAGAAGAGCCCAGGCTTCAGGCAGTGTACTGATGAAGTCCCCTTTTGTTACAGAGATGCTGCAAGGGAGGCCAGCTCTGACACAGTGATCGGCAGATTTACACAAAGCCTCTGACTCAGACAGATGGAGTTTGTGCCTCTGGAGAGGTGGGATGAATTGAAACATTTCTGTAAAAACATGACTATCACAGACAGAAGTCCCAAAACACAAGAGCTGTCTGAGAAAAACTGGAAATGGCTTGTGAGGAGAGATGGGCAGCTTATTGCTGCTGAGCTAGTACCAACTGAATGAGTTTCCTCACTGCATCCTTGAGCTCCTTGTTCCTCATGCTGTAGATGAGAGGGTTCATTGCTGGAGGCACCACTGAGTAAAGAACAGCCACCACCACATCCAGAGCTGGGGAGGAGAGGGAGGGGGGCTTCAGG
>NW_020449831.1:0-1277 GCF_003343035.1 Apteryx rowi | reverse complement strand
GCTCTGTGCCTGCTCTTGTGCTGTTCATTTGCACATGCCTTGTGAGCCTAGAGTGCCTTGGCCACCTTCTGGTGTTTCCACAAGAGCTTCCCTGTGTGTCTGGGCTGAGGAGCCAAGGGAAGGCAGCGAGCAGAGCAGTGGCTGGGTAGTGTGCAAGTGGCAGTGTCCTGCATGCATCTCTTCTTGCTGGCACCTGGTTGTATCTAGTAGAAGAGGCAGCTCTGTGGGGCAGAGACAGTGTGTTTGTAGACTAGGTGGCAGAGCAGAGGTCTGGCATCAGGTTGATGCCTGCTCCATCGCTGAGTGGATTTGACAGTGTGAGAAACGCTTTCCAGTGCAGCTGCTCCCTCAGCTGATATCTGCATCTCAGCACTAGGAGTGGAAGTGGCATGCTGCTGTCATTGTGTAGGTGCTGCAGTGCAAAGGCTCCCAGCTTGGACTTGATGGTGATAAAGGAAAAGCAAGACCAATCGTTCCCTTTTGTGATTTTTGCGCAGGGTGCCAGAGTGGAGCTGTCCCATGATCTGGAGAGAGTCTTGCCAGGAGATGAAAGGTGTTTGCAGAAGACTGTTCTGTATGGAGTGATCACAGCGTAATCAAGGGACGTGCGAGTGGCCCAGGTGAGCTTCTTCTCTGTGAAGGTTTGCACTTTTCAGCTCCCTTGTGACTCAGTCGCAGCTAGGGCAGCAGCAGACATGTCGATGCCATTTGTGCTTGTGAGGTGAGTTGTGCCTCTGAAGCTGGTAGGCCAACAGCATGCATGTAGCTTTGGTGCTGATGGTGAGGACTCTTGTGTCTCCATGCCTCAGAAACGAGGAGCAGGCCCATTGCTGCTGTTTGTGCTTTTGTGGTCAGTTGTGCATCAGTATGTGACTGGCGATCAGCATGCACATTGCTGCTGTTTGTGCTTGTTGAGGTCAATTGTGCCTCAGTCGCAAAGAGGCCAGGAGCAGCTATATGGCTTCATGGCTGCCTGTGAGGTCACTTCAGCCTGAGCACCTGACAGTCCAGCTCGATGGATATTGCTGCTGTTTGTGTTTGTGGAGTCATTTGGCCTCAGGATCTGCTAGGCCACCAGCAGCCACATTGCTCCTTTTTTGTATGTGTGAGGTGACTTTTGCTTAACCACCTGATTCGACAGCATCAAGGACATTGCTGCTTTTGTGGTTGTGAGGTCACATGTGCCTCAGTGCCTGATAGGCCACTGCTGGTCCTGTGGCTGCAGTTTGTGGTCGTGATGTCACTTGTGGCTGAGTGCCTGATAGGCCAGTGCTGGT
>NW_020449830.1:943742-1022362 GCF_003343035.1 Apteryx rowi | reverse complement strand
CTCTTTTATAATGCTGTAAAGCCCCGCCTTCTTCTCCGGCAGCAGTGCTCCGCCCGTTACAACCTTCCCATGTTCCGCCCCGCAGTGCCTCCCTGCTCATCCTTTTTCCTCCACATAGAACACAAGTGTCAATTATGTCACCATGCCAAATCCGCAAGTCTTGGCAGATCTCCACTTATCTCTGTCACTGCTTTAAAAACCTTTTTTTCAGCTACAGTGTTCATGTGTAGTTTGTCAAGGTGTTCTTTAAGGCAGATCTGAAGGTCAGTCTCCTCAAATCCATTATCACATCAACGTGACTGATTGCTGACAAGCTGGTCTGAGTCAAGAGTCAGCAATGAGCTGCATACATTTATCATGCTTAGATGTTAGTGTAAAGCATGGGTTCCAGTATACATGGAATATAAATTCAAAGTATGGAAGGGCTCCAAACTGTGATAAGCATTGTTTCACCAATTGAGAAAGTGCATAATTCAGTCAAGCATGACAGCATTCAAAAGGAACATTAGTAACTCCAAAAAGACAGAATAATCAGTAGCCCAAAAAGAGGAGTAGCCAGTTACTTTCTGCAGAATGTAAGGAACAAGCCCTCTTTGGAAATGGAGGGAGGTCTCTCCTGCTGGATTAGATCTTGAGACAAGTAGATGCAACATCATTCTTCTGCATATATCAGCTAAGTATTTTGGAACTATAAAGTCCATATTTGGATTTTGTGACCAACTTTTAATTTTACACTTACTTTAATCCAACCTGTGCTGAAGGTGTTTTCAAGGTCCTAGCAACACCAAGGTCTCCATTCTTGCAGGGAACTGATCCTTATATCAGATGACTGGACAGTCTGGCAGTCCTGTACAGCCAGTGCTTTGCTCCAACAGGCACAACAGGCAGCTCTTCCATGTACCTGGTGGATCAGTTTGGGAACATGGAGGTTTATGTGGAAGAAGTGACCTGCAGCAATTGGATTTAGCTTTCTGAGCTCCCTGGAAGCCATAGGGCAGTGGTAAACATGTCCTTGAATCCCAAGTATTGTGGTTTTACAGGGAAAGAATGTGAAACAGCTGTCTGAAAAATGAAAAAATAGAAGATTTTTAAAGGTGAGCAATGCTACTGAGGACCTTCATTTTAGAGGGTTATCCAATTAGAAACCTTTTCAAAAAGCTTTCTTTTGGGAGTGTGCTGGACACTTTTTCTTTGAATTCATCTCCCTGTAGATTAACATTGTCAGGTCTATTAAAACCTGTACACCCAGTATTATCCATCACTTATGAAGGTCTAAGGCATAGAGATGTTATTGCTTAAAAACGAGTTATGTAAGGATCGTTCTGTATGCAAGGAGCTGGAGCATCATCTGAGGACTGGTATATGGCATAGCGTAATCCTGCCTTTGCTCTCTTTACCACAGCAAGGTCTGTGATATAAGAAATCCTTGTACCCCATCCACACTATTAAGCATGGAATTGAAAGTATGCATTTTGACTTCCCTATTTTGAACTTCCCATCTTCTTAATTGCTGCACACACAATAGCTGCAAAGCTTATAACTCAGAAAGTATCACAGCAAAAAAATATCCAACAGTCCAACTGTATATTTACACTACAAGCCTGGTTCTCTTCTCATTTCTACTTTTATGTGTAGGCATGTGTGTGTATATATGTGTGTGTGAGTCTGTGGTCTGTGTGTGTATTAAAATTTTTTATGTAATTTAGTTTAGTTTCACATATTATAATTTAAAATAAAATATTATATTTTAAAATACTAAATATAGTGTAATATATTTGTATACATATATATTTTTACTTTATCCTTCCCATTAGTACTACTCTTGAATTATACAATCTGAAATTAGAGGAGAATTGAGCCTCTTATACTAAATGATCAAAGAGGGTGACGGGGTAGCAGCTTATTTATTTTGTACATCAAACAAAGCTTTGTTGTTCTACAAATGAACTAGAATCAATTCAGCTGTTTATTCTCCTTGTGAAAGCTGCTAGCCAGTTCTTTTACTGTTTAAGCAAGAATTGCTTGCCATTTTCATTTACACTTATAGGTAATGCTGGCAAGCTCTACATTCAGTGCAGTAGCCGCATTGCATTAGCCTGCCTTCTGTTCTTTTATATGATTCTGGTCTTTCAAATGGTTGTGTATCAAAAGGAATTTTCTTTTTCGTCTAACCTATAAATGTCATCTTTTGTTTGTGGCATCATAACTACTCCCACAGAGAGAGAGTTTTCACAAAGGATTACAGTCTTCACATCAATAAAACCCAGATTTAGGGATACAGAAGGAAAGAGCTCCCATTTACAAACATCCGTCTTCACTAATTAGCAATTTTCAGGAAAAGCAACCCCAAATAAATGGTGGACCCAAATGTTTCTGAAATTTGACAGGGCTCAAAAGTTCAGCTTAAAGATATTCATCCTTTTGTCAAAATGGTAATGCTTTCAAGAGGTTGTTTTTAGCATCTATACCACTTTTTTTTTTTTTAAGAAAAAACACCTACTTTAGCAGACTTTGAATTTTGAATAGGTATCTACAGACCATTAACAGAACACTGCCTTCATTCAGAGGCTCACTTAAATGCAATGCCTTTTCAGTGAGTGTATGGATAGTGGTTTTACACAGTGGCTGTGACAAAAGTTGTAGTAATAAAGGTTGATTGATTGAAGATACTGATCATACTGGAACAGGACTTCAGCCAGTATAAATTGACGCAACTAAGCTGAGGATCTTGTCTATTATTTCAAAAAGCCTTTGTTCATTTTCCTTATCTTAGGTCTCTTTCCAAATGCCATAGGTTTGAACTGGTATCTATGAATTCAGCTGAATAGCAGCACAATACCAAAGCACAGCAGGGGCCATAGAAGACCAGAAGGCAAGCAAGAATCTCTATAGCATTCACATGTATGTTTGCCCAGTATGAATTTGTCCATTAAATAATAGTTGTAGTTGCTGTCAGGATGTTATTTGATTGCAAGCAGATGAGGATGTACCCAGGGCAGAGCGGAAGCGAAGCATCTGTAATGCAATATCTGCACTACAGTGTTTGTTGCACTGCATTCCTGTTCCTATGTTCTCAGTGCTCTGCACATGCTTAGTAAGGAGTCTAGGAATCTGTTTTAAGAAAACTACAATTTCTCTGTGTCTACATATTATATTTGTATACACACTTAAGGGTATTAAATCATAAAATTTGTGGATAAAACTAACTTTATTGTCTTATTTCTTGGCAGTATTGGAAGTGCAGATTATCAGAATACCATATTAATGATGGCACCAACATTTTAACTGCAGCAATGTTTTATGAAGAAGTGTTGTGGTAAGTTGAAAATACTTACATACCAGAGAGATTTTCATGTCATTAAAATGAATGAAGTCTAAATATCCAAAGCTTCTCTCCAGATTTCAACTTTAGTTTCAAATAGATGCTTATGACCCATGCATTTATTAGGAGAAATATTTGTTTGTCAGATATGAATGCGAATAGTTATGTAAATTATTCTTTGAATATTATAAGTTCACTGATAGAGGCTGGCAAGCATTTCATAAATTCAAAAATACTTTTGGGATATCTGCTGAATTCATCGAGTATTTTCAGCTCAGAAAAGATGTTCTTTTATAAAGGACTGACTTAGGAGAAAATGAGTGAAAAAAAATAGAGAGCCCTGGTGTGTGTGTTCAATGAGGGGAGGAACAACAAGGCATGCAGAAGGAAATGAAGGACTGTAGTGGCAAGGACTCATCTAAAGCTTCCTCTCTGGCATTTGTCCTATTTTTCTGACAATGACATAAAATACATCACATGAGTATGTGATTACAATAAGCAATGAAACCTTGGTATAAGAGGAAGCACTTTCCAAGTGACTGGAGACAAGCATGTTACAATGCACCTTTAAATGTTGGTATTAAGCTCTGCAACATCAAGTCAAGAGGTAGGGGGAGAGAACACAAAGTTTCAAACTTGACTTTGGACATCTATACTGACAGGCCGCAGACTGAATGACTGCACCAGCTTTCAAGTTCCTATAACAGAGTGTTTTACTTGCTTTCCTGCCTTCATTACTGTTATGTATGTCTGCCCAGGCTAATTCTGTGTTCCTTTTTTTCTTCCTTGCTGCTTTGGACAAGGAAAAATAAGTAAAATCACTTTGCCAAGTGGTTAAGAGGAATAGATCTGCTGTCCTTCATGAACAGCTTTATAACTCAATCAGTGTTATATTTAGTCAGCTTTTTGGTAAATACAGATAGCAATCATTTTTACTACACCTACAATTACAGGCAAAAATACTTAATCTGCAACAATCAAATATCTATTAGCAAGTAATCATGCTCACGAAAGTCTGTTTTTTAGATTAGATATTGGTACCTGTGTGCATATATATGTACACACACACACACACACACATATATAAAGTAGGATAAAAGTAACTTCCTATAAATACTATCAATGTTGTTATAGTAACACATGATGTATTTATGACTCAATTTCAACATGGCTATACTACAACATGCCCACTTCAACTAGTAGAGTCTACTATGACTGCAGACTCCTTAATTGCAAATGACAAGCCTGACCCTCTCCTTATTCCAACGTTGTCAGATATTTCCACGGTGGCCACTCCAGGCTGACAGTGATGTGCACAAGAGACAAATGGGAGCCTCTTTTTTTTTTTTTTTCTGACCAGTTCTAGTATTACACTACAGTATGCCAAAGCCCAGTAACAGCTATGAGCATAGAGAGGCAGCAGTGATGCAGATGGGGAGCTGCTGTATCACAACTCAAAATCATATTTCTTGCTCCAATGGGGAAGTAACAACGGGAAAGTAAAGCTGTATGCCCCTCCACCCACTTTAAAAGTAAGAACTAACTCTTTATAGAYGCCAGTCCTCACTGAGGCTTTGAATTCAACCACAATAGAAATATCTAGCTAAAGTAATAGTAAAAGCTCTGTGATAAAAAGTTACACCTAGTACAAAAACACATTTAACTAAATCCTTCATATAATTTGGTAACCAGTGAAGAATTTTACTGGCACTCAATTTCAAGTCTTATGAAGAGGCATATTTCAGCTTCAGCTTGGCCTTTCATACCTGTGAGATTTCAAGCTAACTGCAGCCTATCAACAGCAGAATCTTGAAGTTTGTTAATCAAGGTGTTAGCATAGTCCAGCTTGGCATTAACGAAGCAGGGACKAAAATATGCAAACCAACACTGAGAAAGGAGAGGTTTCAGCATACTTATGTTCTCCAAATGCTAAATAGCACTCAGAAAGTAATTGCGGATCTCGGACATAATCCACATTTCTTGTTCTAGTACTAGAAGTGAATTGTGTTGAGTCTTTATCTCAGAAACAGACTGATTAGGATTTCCTTGCAAAAAATGAAAGGCTCATCACCTGTTGCAGTTTTATTATGCTTATTTGGCAGCTGGTCATCCTTTACATAAATTTTGAGTGAAAGGAATTTAACAGCCAGAGAGGGTCTCAGCAGTTGAGCCCAGTGGAATTGTTCATTAAAGACACTCCAGAAGGTTTCCAGCTGTTTCTTCCACCTGTTCTAGTCTAAAGCCCAGTGCAGAAAAATGGAAACAGCTGAGGCCAGATGCCCATTCTGGGATAAATTTCACTGTGGATCAGCACAAAGCACCTTGGTTGTATGACAAATATGTACTCAGTGCTAGGTGTGCTGCCAGTGACTCATTTGTGTCCTTCAGGTGGCAYGTTCTGATGTCTGCGCAGGGATCAGTGACTGAAAGTTCTAGCTGTTGTTAGTATTACCAAAATGTACACCATGCTGGCTGACTTTAAGGTTGTCTAAAATTGCACACTGAAATCTTCTCAGTGAACTTAGGGAGGTCAGTTTTGTTCCTCAGTGTGATGAGAACAGAGGTATGAAAAATGGCATATCATCTCTTTAAGGATTTATGTAAATAAATAGTCCTGCTGAATAAAAAAAATCTATTAGAGAAAGAGCCAAGGAACATTCTCAGCTCCTTAGGTTAGGTAACAGAGCCTTGAGTCCAGAGTGAGATTCTTGCAAAGACAAGTATCGGGAGTAGCTAAACTGAAAAATGCCTTTGCCGGGTGTAGGCAAGATCTTTAAATAGAAATTAAAATAAGAGAAGGAGAATCCTATTCAGTGTGAGTGAAAATGGCAGTTTCTTTAGTTCAGCAGTTTGGAATGTCTGATTCTTCTTTGTTTGTCTATGAAATAAAGTCACTTAGTAAAACTTTAAATTAGAATGGCTGTGATCTGGGCTAGAGCAAGACCATGTTACTAAAACTTCCTCTTGGGAAGAGAATAATATTAACCTAAAATATGGAGGGTTGGAAATATGGAAAAGAGAGTAATATAAAGGTCATCACCTGGCAGAAACTGGTTTTGACAAGGTCATGACAGGCACATACTGTATGAAAAACGCTGTAAGGGATCCCTGCACAGGTCTTTGCTGTCATCAGCTTCTATCGTTGCTACCACCACAGACAATTGTGGCAAAAGTTGCCCTTTTCCCTAGGGAATAGACTGTTGATGAATAGACTGTTCCCCCTTCAGATCTAGTCTCCCTCATTTGCAATTTCTTTCTCTGGGTCTGTTATTTTATTTGTAACTTTGCTTTTCACTTTCGAGTCTTCATTGTTAGTGGTCTGCTGAAGTTTCCTTTTTCTATCATCTGTCTTTCCTATTTCACTGACTAGTATTTTCACTCTTTTCTGTTCACTTGGTATCTTTCTCTTTGATGTGATCATTTTCTTTTGCTTTCTGATCTCTRTCTTGTCTCCAGTGCAAACTATTCCCTTCATTACCTAACCACTCCCCAGTTTATACCTCTTATTCCCTATTCTCTCTCATTTCCTTCTGTCTCATACATTGGATTTTAATGTTTTCTTCTCATTGTAACTTACCTTTTCCCTACTTTCCTCTCTGCTGCTCAGAGCTCCTTATACCTAGTGCATTGGCTTTAACCCTGGCTTGGGAGGGGGTTGCCCAAAACTTATTAATTTTTACTTGCAAATAGAAGTTTATCTGTTAATACCTTGTTTTCTTTAAAACCAAGATGCACCGATATTTGCCAGCCTTCAGATGTAACGGAAATGCAGATACTCTAGCAGGTATAATAATTTTATTGAATAATGCACTATCTTCCTGTTTCTTTAAATATTTAAAATCACTTTGCAACTCCTTCCGCACAGTACACAAGCAGAAAGCAATTGGGCAAAAATAGCAGCCATTAACTGTGGAGATGTACTAAGCACGGCAGGTAGTATATATGATTCAAATTCAAACTACCACTTCTCAGAAGCAAAGTCTGGAGGGGTTACAGTTTCTGCAGTAGACAGAGGGAGCAGTGTCTGAATGCTCATTAAAATAAAGCATAAGGGTGGATTCTTATATCTTTACGGATGTGAGTAGACGCAATTAATCTGAGACTCAGGACTGCTATACTTAGAAGAAAGAAAAAAATCCTGAAACAAAACCTATGAAAAAAGTCTAGAATAATGAAATTAACTAAATATTAGTTAATTGTATTGCAAGCTCTAAAAGACTGAAAGATGACCTTTGCAAACAAGTATGTGTGACATATAAAAGTTCTTGCAAGGTGTTTTTAGGCAAATGAATTGCTTCCCTCCTCATTATGCACAGGTGCACTATGTATTAATCCATTATTGTTTTTAACATTTGATGTCTCTTGGGGAAAAGGTACACAGCTTGCAACTGGACATAAAAAGTATGCTATTGATTAGTCTTGCTGGGTGCACATTCTTTCTTTGCTGTGTTAATTACAGCAACCTTCCTTTTGCACCTGCCTCATGAAGGTCAAAAGTTCACTTCCTGTCCAAAGCTTGTGAGCACTAAATAGAGCCCATGGGACAGACCCCAGATGTGAATTTTCTGTGAAGGTCAAGCATGAGTCCTTAGTACCGGAGGGCATGACCAGGATGCACACACACCAATGCTATTTCCAAGAACCTCAGGATTTTGGGCAGGAGTATGTGGACTCCACGTAGTTACACATTCAGTGGTCACATGTTGAATTTGTTGGTGGTCTCTAGGATACAGAAATTACAGAGTTCTCCAAATAAGTTGATTTCCTGCATGCCAAAACTGAGCAGGTTTTACTGCATTTAGTCTCATGGAATCTGTATGAGCAAACTTAAATGCGACAGCCACTGAAAATGTGTGTCCATTGTGACAATCATGGAAATTTTAATGAGACAGTAAGGACTTGCTGGAGCACCGGCACAGGTGGGTGTTTTACACAGGTGCACATGCCATTCAGATGAGATTTCTGCAAAGCACAATATAAAAAAGACTTCTTCTCCATAGGGGTCTGTAAGCTGTCTCCAGCTGTAGGAGAATGCTGCTGTTTGTAATACTACTTTAAGTCTTCAAAATATAGTCTCCTAGCCTGGATTCAAAATACAATGTGAGAAAAGGAAGGTTATTATTAAAGCTGCTTGGTATCTAGGGAGTTAAAAAAATGTGTGGACCATCAGTCTTTGAAAATTTTCCTACCTACAAGCTGTTTGTGGTGTCCTCTATTATATATGGAAAGAGTTGCTGGTTTCAGTCTCCAGCTTTGCAAACAGCTTTCACACATACACACAGAAAGAAAAAAAGAACTCAGTTGACACTAATTGGTTGCAGTCTCAACAAAAGGTCAAGGATTAAAGATGGAAAAAACAGAGCTAACCTTCTACTTGCAAAGGTGCCCTGGCTACATGCAGGAGGAAGAATGGTAGAGAGGCAGTGGGAGGAAGTTCACTTGGCCGTATCCCATAGCTACAGAAATAACTGTCCCAAAGAAAAGGGTAAAGGCCTTCCAGTCCAGGGATTTCAACTTTCCTGAGCACTACATTTCCCTTAGAAGTGATTTTTATAAATGATTATCAACATACCAYGGCATTATACAGTAGCCTTCACCAAGTCAACCCTTTCCATCTTTATCAATCAGGATAGCATATTTCAAAGTCAAAAGGAAAAGTACATTAGGCAACATGATGGCAACGGTAAGCCTTCTGAATGTATTGCACCATAAATACTAAGAACCACTGCAGTAGGGCTTTTATCAAATCCTGGACCTGAACGTAAGAGATTGTGGCTTTCACAAAGCAGAAAAATGAAACTATAAATAACCTTCCGTGATGTCATATTATGTGGAGCTGCCATCCCAAAAGAACACAGGATGGTCAATAATTGGTATGACAAATGAACCAGCCACTGCAGTAGCTTTGAGACATACACTCATCTCAGGTTAATCAATAAAAAGGGAATAAAATATCCAACTCTTTGATACTGTTATTCAAAGCACCAGTTTGGCAGAATATTTAAATGTATATGGCCAGTTTGGAATTCAGAGTGCTCTCAACAACAGTACTGTGCTTAAAAGTAGGCATGTGTTTAAATACCTTATGGAAATGGAGCTTAGAAGATAAAATGGACTAATAAAGATTTAGGAGTCTGAGCTGACAGGCTGACCAATTTTAAATTCAGATGAGGATGCTGCTTTTCATGGTCAAACGAGGAAGGCACATATTGTTCATGTCTGCTGCTTTACTCTGTTGGCACTGCTCTCCCATAATTATTTTCCTTATCTAATTAAGGCTGAAGCTAAAATTCCACTCATAAATCTTCCTCCCCCAAACAACTCAATTGCTGTTACTTACCTCCATGGTGATTAGCTGAGTGTGCACCTTCTGTCTCTTCCCCACATTCAAATGTGTGGTCATGTACTGGCTTCAAAATTAATTTTCAGGTGAAGTGTACTTTACTAGCATGTTGGCTTCCATGAATGGGGTGGGACAGGCTGTGAATCTGTGTGACAAAGCATCCATGTAACCAAGGACATAAAGCATTACTGATGCATTTGAAAGAAGCACAGAGAGATATTTAACACTGATCCTTTCTTAAGGATAGTATAGCTATGGCTACCTGACTCCTCCATGGCCAAAGGCAAAGTTATTAAGGAAGAAGGCTTAGAGGTGGGTGATGCAGACTTACATGTATGTAGACATATGCTCTCTGAACCAGAATGGCCTCTGCACATCTGTGAGCTATTATTAAAAAGAAGTTTGGCTTAGGAATTGAGTATCATCATCTTTATCCAACTATACTTAAATTCACACCAGCTGTTGTACCGCATTGTATCTAGTAGTTTTCAAATTGCTGGAATAATACAAAAACAGAGTCTAAAAAACACTGTGTTTATTCTGTTATTACAGTGCAAAACCATGAAAGAATGGCATGCAACTATATAGGCATCACTTAGCATAAATTCCAAAGACAATGCATTTGGGAAGGTCTAAGCAAAGCCTTATTTGATAAATAGCAACCTTTGAAATTGTGGCAATCTATGGGAAAGAAAATAACCACTTTGTTTTATTTTTAGGAGCCAGATAGAATTTGCAGGACCAGCAATGAACAGGGAAGGGGGGAAGAACCAGCTCTGGTTATTTTGTGTAGAATAAAAACATTTTTATAGAAAAAAAAATGTGTGAGGCAAGGAACTCCAAATTCCATGATGCTGTTTTAGATGCTTTTCAGAGCACAGCCCCAGTTGAAGGGCAAGATTATGGGAAAGGACAAATACATCCCCAAATTTTGTATAAATTATTCCACCAAATGTAACTTCTCAGGCTGATTCTTCTGAATTAAATATAGTAACACAGCAGGAACCTGCCTGCTTGAAAGAAGAGTCTCCAGCTCAGTAAGGAAAATGAAGAGATGCTGAGACAAAACAATGAATCTTGCATTACAATGGCACCTCCTCCTGCTTTCAGCCATCATGACAACTGTGCTAATACCTGTCCCTACAAATAGGATGACCTCTGATTTATTTACCCTGTTTCGAGTAGGGAAAAATAGATAGATGACCAAGGACCTTAGCAGATAAAAAAAGAATTTTTTGAGATCTCTTTTTACTATGTTTTGAAACATATAGTATATAAAAGTTTTGAAAAGGAAGAAGGGTATTGACACTAAGTAAGCTTTACAAAATACATTCTTTTCCCAAATACAGTTGGCAAAATAGCCATTGCTAGTATTAATTCCAACTTCATTATGTTCTCTCTGATGGGCTAAGAAAGCCATGTTTATGTGTGGCAAGGTAATTCTCTCACCAGAGAGCTTCAAAGTCAGGAAGAAGGAGCAGTGGAGAACAGCGTGCTTTTCAGAATAGCTTCAATTTCCTCAGTGCTCACTTAGAGTGCAATAGCTTGTGTTTGGCTACCACATATCTTCCAGAAAGTCTTCCAGTCTTCAATTCTTTCAGCATTTTGCTCCAGTGACTTTACTTTCTTGCTATGTATATGTGCTTTGCTACTATTTTGAATGTGCCATTCTTTAACTGGTCTTATCCTGAATTTCTCTGGAAAAAAAGCCCTTTAGAGAATGAAGGCTCCAAAGCCTCAGAAGTTGCTCATCAAAAATCCTTATTACAAACAGCAAAAAAACAAGCAAATGAAGTCCTTCTGGTATTTTTTTATTTATTTATTCACCAATAAAAAAGAAAAAAATTCAGATGGCTGGGGTGTAGGTACTTACTTAAAACTCCATTTGTAACAATTTAATTTTGAGTTTTGTAACTCAAAATTAAATATTCATCTCCTTTTTCAAAAAGGAAAAACCATTACAAGAGCCTGTAAAACATTTTCAGTTATTATCCTCCCTCTTTCTAATTTTTTTCTTGTTTTCTCTTCTGTCTTTGAATGGTTTTTGCTCGGTGAACTTGCAGTTCTAAAGTGAATTGTTTTTTTAGGAAGGTGTGTTCTGTTGTTTGAATATCTCAAGCAATTCCAGAAAGCTTGTAAACATATGCAGTTGCTTATATTTTAAGCAGTGACTATTCACTTTTTTAAATTACTATAAGACCTAGTCAAGGATTTTAGGATTTTTTTTTCCATTGAGGATGTATGTGATAATACAGAAAAAAGCTAATATGTTCCTTGAAATATTAGACGAGCCCAAAAAAAGGTGAAGGTTACACTATCTCTATAACAGATTTTATTGTGACCACGGCAGAAATTTTCTGTCCAGTTTTGGAGTCTACAGTTCAAGAAGTTCAAGAGCCATGAAAATGCTTTATGAATTAGAAAATTTCTCTATCCTGATGAATTCAAGTGGTCCATGTGTTAGATTAATGTGGGAAAAAATAAGGAGTGAAAGGATTGCAGCCTAAATGGGAATAAAAATGTGTTAACTCAAAGGGCTCTTCTGTCTAACAAATTTAAGAACAGGAAGAAGCAAGACCATGTCTAGTAGAGCTAGACAAACACTCAAATTATAATTATTACTCTTAAATTAAACACTACTGAGATTGCAATGAATTCTTTCACTGTCTGTTTTTCCATCAGCACTGAAAGTTTTTACTAAAAGTTATGCTCTGGTTCAAACAGAGATCTCTTTGGCTCTTTGTGGTATCTGTTCTTTAGAATACTGTTCTCTAAAGTTATATCCATGTCAGAAAGTCAAAACTGAAATGTAGCATGTAAGCTTGTTTTTTAAGTAAATATTTTTCAGGAGATTTCCAAATTCTTGATTTCCATTCAGAACTGAAAAGAAAAATTGCTGAAACTTTGGAAATTTTCTGTGAAAACAAAATGTTGGTTCCCATCTATCTTATCAGACCTTCAAAAAAATATCCTTTAGAAATTGTATACTAAAGACATTTTGAAAACYTTTATAATACTAGGTCTGTCTTCCTTAACAGATATTCTTTTAATTCATTTGCGATATATCCACAACAATATTCAGTGTATTTTTAAGGCTTGATGGAGGGAAGCCAAATTTGAAGGCATAGGATTTTCTGTCTTGAATGCATTCAAACATTTTCCTATTGCATACACAGTTTCAGTCTTTAGTTTCCATGGGGATTTTCCTTTCTTGGGGTGCTCTGTGCTGCACATTTCACCATGAAATGCTTGGTGCTTACCTTTTCCTTTTGCTGTATAAGGATTAGAGAATTTTTTAGCAACTCTGCAGATTCTGTGGTCATCTACAGAAAAACAATCATACCTTTCTGCTAACCTCAGCCCTTTTCTCAGCTCCTTGGTTTATGTAGTAGGGCTCAGAGGCTTACTGCACATTCGTTGTCCATGCAGCTGTTACATCTTAGCAGCCTGTGGTACTTCATGTTGAAATGGTTTCTCTCTGCTATACTGAGAGTACAGGTGTACCCACTCACAGCAATACCAGCCTAGATTCAGCTGAACTCTTGAATCTAATCAGATTCCTAGATCCAAATGCTCTTTGGAAAAAATTAACATTAGGGTCTGAATGTTTCAGCTTGGTTATATGGTCATTTCAAGTTCAATTTGTAAAAGCCATATATATGTTAGGTAATATTCTAGTCTATGTATATTCTAGGCTGATTTTCCTGCTGATCCCTCTCTGGTCACCCACATGCTAAGCTCCATGTTCTTATGTGTTCACATGCCCAGGGTCCTTTGCAACATTAGACAGGGGAGAAAAAGGCAGAAAATTCATTCCCTAGGTCTAAGAGTGCTTGAGCAGGAGCACTGCACTATGGTGTTCCAGTAACTGAGTAGGATCATTTGCCACTGAAGCAAAACAGCAAGGAAAGAGATGGCTACTCACCAGCTCCAAACCTTAAAGAATGAGGCCACTAAAAATAATGAAGCTCACAAATATGGTCATGCTGAAGAAAAGTGGTAGTCATCAAAATGGTATGGCTCTGCGGAAGATCAGAGGAGAAAAAAAAAAGTCTTGGGCAAATAGACCATAGGCAGATTCTGGGAGACCATCTTACAAGGCAAGTAAGGAATTAAGTTTCCAGGTGGAGATTGACCATAGGTTTCAATTTTTGCTTTGGTATATGCATTCGTCTCTTTCTTATCTCCAGGAAAGTGGGTTTGGGGACTCTTTCTCAAAGCAGAGTTGTTGAAGAGACCTGGCTCCAAGAGGGGGGGTGGGAATGTCCCCAGGAGATACCAGAGCTGTAAGAAAACAGATAGAATTCCCCAGAGGAGGGGGAAATGGAGCTTAAATCCTCCCAGCAAAGTGGGAACTGGATGACTCTAGAAGAGGGGCTGTTGCCTCATGTGATAACTGGAATTTCAGAAAGGCCACTGACGTGAGAAGAAAGTGCCTTTCTTTTGCACAAGTTCTCAAGATTTTTAAAACTATTTTCATTCCCAATGAAATTTAAGATTCTGAAATTCTCCACCAAAAGGAAACAATAAGGATCAGACAGCCAGAGACCTAAGAAAAAGAGGGGTTGCTGTTTCCCTCTCCCCCCCGTAATTATGCCAGTGTCGTCATTGCAGGGACTTCCCCCAGATTATAGAGCTATGCTGTATGATGCACAACACTTTTAAATTGCTGGCTAACATTTTTCTTTGTATGTCACTTCTGTTATGTATGTTGTGCACAATTAGTCCACTTCCTGTTTGTGTAAAGCTATACGTACAGTCTGGCTCAGCTCAAATTGCCACTTTCTATGATGGCGGATTTTGCCTTCAGATTTCAGGATCAGCCCCTGTACTCTGCTAACAGTCTCTGAATTGTGTATATACTACCTTAAAAATGAGAGCTGATAAATGGAAACAGCAAATGCCATGTATCTTTATCCCTTTGAAATTCTTTGGTTTTTATTTAGAACTTCTGTCCTTTTTTTCAGAATCCTTACACCCCAGTAAGCTGATGATCTAAAGATGGATATAAGTAACAAGGAAGTGCAAATCATTTCAATTAACATAAATGTTTTTTTTTCTCCTACCTAAGAATATCACTATCCTGAAAAACTCTCCTGATCATTTATTATCAAATAACATTTTGTATTTTAAAAGCTGCCAGAAAAATAAGCTATTCTAGATAAATAAGATACTGCAGAGATACCACTTTGCAAGCAGTCAAAGTAGAAAAGTTTTTTTGGTATTTGTGATACTGATACCAAATACTATTTGTTGAACAAGCAATTAAGCGTTTTCCAGGTAAAGCACTTCTGAGAGCTGTTGCAGATTACTTATAGTTCTTGCACACTTTCATATATTTATTATTACCAAAATGCAGTCAAGCAGTGACACCCAGTGGCTTCAAAATTCTCTTTTCGTTTTCCATCAGGGAAATCCCATTTGTATCTCTTGGTTTCAAAATCCAGTGTTTATTCAAAATGGATAAATAATTTCCTGTTGAAAAGGTAGATCGAATCTAGTAGCTCCCTATAGTAATCTGGAGTTCCCTGCCTGACTAGCTGGCTCTAGGTGAAATGATTTGGCTTCCACACATATGGAAGCTACTCAGCTCCATGCATTAAGAGACTTCCTCGAGAAATCCATGGACATATCCACTGCAGGTAAACATTTAAGTTAGCCTTTGAACAATCAAGGCCTTAAAATCTGTGCTTCAAATCTTTCACCTGTCAAAGAATGAGAGAGAGTGAGGTTTTTAACCACTTCTAAAGCCTTGGAGATTCACAGATGAAAAACAGTATGTAGGTGCAAAATACTATTAATATTTATAATACCAGTAAAAATAAATGAGAGGTGGTATTAATATGATACTGGAGGTTAGGATGACAACTTGACATTCTAAGAGTTGGCTGGGACTTAAACTGTAAACTAAGCCCAGAAATTCTGCCCAGAAAACAAGTTTTCCTATCAAACTTGACTGAACTATAATTTCCACAGAGGCATACCTTGAAAATAAATTGTCTGCCTTACATGAAGAGAAAATATAAGAAGTCTTGTTTTGCAGTTGCTCTATCTTGGAGATAAACAAACATGACACCTTTCTTTTTTGAATCAATATCCTTGCTTTATCAAAACAAGAAAAACATTTCAGCCACATTGTATTGATGACAATAAGAACAAACTATCAGATCACCCAGCCTTTTAAAATCTGATTGAATAGCACTTCTCACATGGCCAATGATTTACAGTTTCTATGGACACCACGTGATGTTTTCTTATTAATACCTCTATTTTCTGTCCTCCATAAAGTGTAGAATATTTAAATTATCCACCATCTGAATAAAGCTGGGATCAGTTCTTCTTTGAGGATATAGGTAATCTATTACCAGTAGATGTTACCAAGTGGTTTAGGGGAGGGGAAAAAAAAAAAAAAGCTATGATACAATAAAAGCACACCAACACATGCTAGATAGGTCGGCGAGTGAAAAGTTAATGGGTCTGAGAAAAAACTAGTTTGAACGTTGCTGTTTCAGTCCTGCCCAAGGTGAGAGAAGCCTCTTTACTTCCACTTCTGACCTCTTACTCCGACTGCTCAGAGTCTAGTACTGGTGCTCCCATTTGAATGTTTTTTGTTTTTTGTTCGTTTTTTTGTTGTTTTTTTTTTCCCCACGTAGCATCCTGATGTGCCTGTCCTTAAGACTCCCCCAACACAAAGAAAGGCCTAACTTCTTGGAAACGCAGTGAAAGAGGTTTTGTTACTGCACTTTGAAGAAACCTACAATTCAGTCCAACTACATTTCAACATGAATTTTCAAAACCTAAATTTCAAGACAGTCATAGAAAAAAAGCACCACTGCCAAATATTAATCTGCCACTGGAAAGCTGAATTAATTGATATGCCGGAACACCCTTCCACAGGCAAATGATTTTTATACAAAGTTCAAATAATTAGAAAACTACAAATTTTAGATTCTTGATTCAAGAGAAATGAATCACCTGAGAAAGTCAGAATAAGCCCCTTAAAATATTAGACCCTTACTTCTGCAAAACATTTACCAGAGTCCACAGCAACTGATAAATAGATATAAAGGACTGTCCTCTAACAAAATGAAAATAATGGAATGCCTAATACAGAAGCAGGTCCTAAAAAAGTATGGAAGATAACCCAGACTATGGCCTATCTCCACAAAAAAAAAAACAAAACTGCAGATTTGACATATGAAGATGGAAGAAACAATTTCAAATTATATTATGTTCCTGGAGCACTCCACCTGAACACAGAACATATTGCATATTTTTATTATGAAATTTCTCCAGTATGAATCATTGTCCCTGAGAAATAATTTTCCTGAAACCTGAGATTTTTTTCTGGCAAATTTCAGATTGTTCTTTAGACAGTTTCAAGAGTGAAATCACCTTTATTAAAGTGATTAAAAATGATACGAAGACAATATATTGGTATTTACCRATATTGGTATTTGCTTACTGTTCTGTTTGATGATACAGTAAAAGCACACTACAGCTCACCCAAGGATCTGCAGGGCTTTGCATAAACTCATTCTGAATTATTGTCCTCTGTGAATGAAGCTTCCCAGGAGTGCATATGAGAACACACAAAACTTCAAGCTATTGCAATATAAATCTAAAAAAAAAGAAGAAAAAAAAAAAAAAAAAAAAAAAAAAAAAAAAAAAAAAAAAAAAAAAAAGGCAACAAAATAATAATCTAATAATCTGTGTTAACATTTTGATTTCAAGGTCCTGTAATTTTTCTTGCATCTCTGTAAGCCTCACTAAAGGCAATGTTATTTTTCTGAGCAATAATGTTGATTAAAGATAAATGCATATTTATTTTTAACATACATTGACATCTTCAATTTCAGCCAGTATGCTAAGTCACATGGTAGAAAGCAAATGTTGTTTTTGTTTTCTGACCTGTGGATATGATCTCAGAGTAGCACACAGCCTTTTAACAAAAGGACAATAATTCTGGTTATTGCCAACATTTCGAGTTAGCATTCCAGCACCAGCGCGTTCACACCCAGTCTCCTGCAGAACAGCCTCACTGCTATGGGAACTGCCTGCAGCAACTGAACTCCCAGGAAGGGCAAGAGTCACCATTGCCTTCTTAACTTTGCAGTGACTTAATTTGAAAGCCTTCTCCCGACTGTTTTCATTCTGAAAAGACCCCTTCTGAATTTTGGGGGCCTGCTCTGGCAGAATTAGTGCTGTGGCACTCAGCTTTCGCTCTGGGTCAGGCCAGCAGGCGGGCAGGCAGGTATCAGTAGGCAAAAGAGTGGTGTGGCTACAATGGCAAACTTCTCCCGCCCTGTCATTAAATTATGGTATGCCTGGAAAAAAAAACATACCAGAAGAACGGTTGCTATGGTGGCAGGGCATCACACTTACTATGAAAGACTTTCTGTATGAGTAACTAATGGTAGGGCATTCATAAACTCCAATTCAGGAGGTATGGTCAATCAGATGTATAAAATTAAGTACAGATGCTACAGTGTCTTCACCATAGTTTTCTGCATGTGAATCCTGTAACTCTTAAGGCTTTAGCAGCAAGGAAAGGGTCCAATAAGTTTGAGGCATTTTAGGGTTGTGAGGGTTTGGCCGGGGCGAGGGGAAGTTCTTCCATTTGTTTGTTTTCAAAGAGGAGGTTTGAATGGGATAAGGAAAGAAATAAGGAAAGAAGAGAAGCTTAATAGCACACAGAGAGTAGGCAAAGAATCCAGGAAACAGAACAGGAGGATCTTCTGGGACATCTGGTTAAAAATAAGTCAGACACTCTTTCAAGGAAAAGAAACTGAGACAGAATGAGAAATTAAATCTGACTCTTCATTTCAGCTTCCTAATGGTATGTTAGATGTACAACACTTCGGTATTCATTTATTAAAGAGTAAATGATCAGGATCCATTCTGAGTCTCAACCTACCGCCTCCCTTGTTCCATATTAAAATGCTTAATTAACCATAGTGTAGATCATATAAGATTAATTAGATTCTTAGTCTCACTGATGTTTTTGTCAGGGATCCCAAAATAGTGGCACAAAGCTGGTGGAACATTATGTGATTTTCTAGCCACCTGTCCAACCAACACTTCACTGCATCCAGCACGCTTTCACGTGGCATTATTCAGTGACAAAGAATTTCAGAGCTATCTAAACTATGTATCCATAAACCTTAGAAAATATACATCATAAAACATTTGCACTCCTAATCATACTGTACCATCTCTCTACAATTTCAGTTCACATACTAGACAGGCAATTTTACCTCCTGGTTCCTTATACTATTCTAAGACAGTCCTTAGCGAAAAAGTTGTGTTTCAGGTCTTGTTAGTCTAAAAGTCATTAAAATAATACACAAAGCTGTCTTTTGGTGAATGAGTTTTGTAATGCTTGTCTTGAACATGGTGGTAAAATCTAGGGAATAATGAGAATATATGTGATAAATGGTAACTGAACTACTGCTAAATGTAGAAAGGTGCAAATCACTGCCTTCAGTAAAGTGGTTCTCATTTATAGAATATTTGAATATTGTTCAAAAGGTTAGATTCTCATTTATAAGGCCCCACCACTACCGTTGTAAAAGAAGGAAAAAGTTAAATGAGCTTTCGTATAATTCTAGTTCAGGTCTATTCCTCCTGTTTGTGTCTGCAAAAGGTCATGAGTGACACCTGAACTCATGAGATTCAGGCCAGTTCTAATATCTGCATGCAGTTAAGTTATGATTGCATGGCTGCACTGTTGACCTATAGTAAAAATGCAACCCTCCTAAGCATTTAAATATTTGCTTACATTTAGGTACGTCATTATTGCTACTGAAATGAACAGCATTTGAAGACATAGGAACATTCAAGCACGTTTGCAGTGGCTTCTTGTTTGGAATCCCAGTTTAGGGGATAATCTGCAAATGACTCAGCAAACTGCAAAAAATATCATTTGTAGAAAACCAGCACAAGGTTAGTTTCACCAAACCCTTCTGCCTCAAAACTGCAAAATTAAAAAGATGATAATGACACAATTTCAGCAGATTCTGTTTGGTTCCAGATTTCAGGTTCTGGAGCATTGTTCCAATGGCACGCTAGTATTTATCAAGCCAAAATGACTGAAAAAAATTTTGCATAAAGATTCAAGGCCAGTAACCACATTACTAAATCAAAATGAACTATTTCAGAATTGAAATCTATGGATTGTTTCAATTTGAGACTGTAACTATTTTCAGGTATTTAAAATCTAACATTTTTCTGGAAAATAATAACATGAAAAAGTCATTTTTATATATTTCTCTTTACATAATAGTGTAAGAATACATACATACATACATACAAGAATATATATATTCTCAAAAGATATATATTTATTGAAAATATTTTTTAATTAAAAGTGAACCTGCACTCTAAGAAGGATGACTGTTATAGCCAATGGATCTTGTACCATTTATTGACTGTCATACAAGGAAGAGCAAGACATTTCCTGTCTAGCCTAGGCTAGCAGGCCAGTTCTGCTTCTTGGTAGCACTCTTCTTTCTTTCCCTTGCACTAGCACATGCATTTGGGTGGTTGTAAACAAGACAAGGGAGTAAACTAATGTCATTATTAATGACTAATTATGACTAATGTCATAATTAATAGGGTATTTTTTCCAAGTTAGTGTTACAGAGGGTCAGCTTCTTAGTTCATAAGCAGAGCTGCCTTTCATTGCTACTGGTGCCTTCAGCCATGGCCTTAAGGCCAGGGCTTCTGGGAGCTCTTGCTTCTGTCACTGTCAACAGTTTACAAAATTCTGAGCTGAAAACGGTTCATCAGATATAGAATGTATAAAGAGAGTTAGAACTGCAAGAAAACCTGTGTTGGTTATATTTAAGAACAGTTTCAACTTACTTTCTCCTGGATGCTGAAGCTGGTGTTGGTCCTTCCTGCAAACTCCACTGCTCTGGAGAGCAGGCCCTTGGCTTTGAGATTGCCTACAAATAAAGAAAAGGGCTCAGGCACACAAGATATACACTATCTGTGTGAATGATCTCATGGAGGATGATAAAAGGAGGCTGCAGATTTAAGCACAGGCACCCCGGCAAGGAAGTCAGTGACATGTTTGATTCTAGTCATGTTTGTAATGGCATGTGATCTTTGGAGACTGGAATTGCCMCATGTTTCTTAATGGAAAACTACTTATTTTTTACTTTTCTTCCTCCAACAAATGACTCACTGAGTCAGCAAAAGCATATTTAATTTAAATCTAATTTGAATCAAATTAAATATCACCCCAAAAGGGCAAAAGGTAGCTTGTCCAATCATGGAGGAAATGGCAGGAGCTGGAGCATATGAAGAAATCACTCTCCTAATATGGGTGCTATGTTAGATGAGAGCCAAGTTTAAGAGATGACACAGACACATCCCTCAACATACCGCAGGGAATGCCGCAGCCTTGGAAACACGGCATGCCCAGCACTAGCAGATGAGGCCCACCTCCTGTCATTCAAATGAAGCCTTAACAAAAGTTCCCCTCTAGRAAAGATGTCATGCATTGATCTAGACATACTGAACTTTCAGTTACCCTACCTCAAGTTCAGGTATCATATCTGAAAGCTTTCTCAGGTACCAACAGCATTCAGTTGTTGGAAAACACCCATGACTTCAATTACAGCACCTGATATAAGTAATGAGGTTGGTGAAGATGCCTCCCAAATCTTGTCAATAAACTTCTCTGGTGTCCCAGGTTGTTAGCAGAGGAGCTGCTGTGTGATTGCTAGTGATTAACACTGTTGTATACATTTATTGTGAGGACATATCCCCACAAGACATGTCCTACCACCATAGCACTGAATCTCTGAACGCTGAATGGCAGCTACCCAACTGGTATGTAGCCACTTAACGGAAGTTAAGAATTCAAAGGAAGACCAGCTCTACTGTGCAGTCAATAGAGTCAGTAGGGAAATCAGTAAGCTAGTGATGCATGACTTGGAGTCAAGATAGCAATATCCATGCAAAACACATTCAAATCTTCTGTACGCTTAGCTTCAATGTAGTCACTAGGCAACTGCTTCCTTCGCTTAACTGTAGGTGAATAGGGGATATTCCCCATGATCTTTTGCAACTCTGATCTAAGTGGTTCCTAACATCTTATATGTATTTGAGGAGGATTAGCAAAGAAGCATCTGCCACAAAGGTGAACAGACTGCCTTGCTGAAGTGCAGAGAAGTAACAATCCCACCTGGAATACAGAGGAAGACCTTGGTGGGCTTGGCAAAAAGCCCACCTTCCAGGACACAAAAGTCACTAAGTCACCTGTGTTAAGAAACCTAGAGAACCCACTCCAGTGCAGCAGACTTCAGCAGTATCATAATTGTCCTGATCCTGATTCAACTCTCCCACCAATAAACTCTGTACTGTTACTTCATATACAGTATTTTAGCAAATACGCTATAGTATGTTTCTCTACAAACAGTACTATTTCCATGATAAAAGATGACAAGATGACAATTTTAACAAGATGACATTTCATTATCAAATCTCCTACACAAGATGTCTATGAATATATTACACTCTAGTCTTTCATAAGCTCACGTTTCACTGGGCTGCTGATGAAAAGTGGATCTGAAGAGCATAATTTTTTCTTGCCCTTTTGTTACTGGTATTTGGGGATCTGAAGTTGCAGGTTCCCCACAGAGTCCTCATTGGTGGGTACCAGATCTTTGTGGAGGCTGAATCAATACAAGCAAGTGTATTCTGGGTGGCCCCAGTTGCTCAGCACTATCAGTTTCATGTCATTCATGAACTCAGAACATTTGTTCTGAAATGAGTGGAAAGGAGCTGTGTTTTCCTCTCTATCATTTGATGTTTTACATAGGGTAGAGTGACTGAGTCATTCAACAGCTTGCTTCAGACTCTCCTGCAAGGACAGAAAAAAGCAGCTACAAAAAGCTTCAGCAAATACATTTTGCAAGTTCTTCTCACTTGCTTTGAGGCATATGCTTCCACATTCAGAAACCCCAGTGGTATTAATATAATGTGTTATTACATTCGCTAGAAAGTCACTGAAACAGAAGGGCCTCGCTGTCAATACTCCTTACCAGCTACAACAAAATCCTAAGGAAGCCAAGTATTTCTACTGTTTAACTAACATGTCAATAGTATTGCATACTATCTGATGTGGCCACTTGCATTTAATTTGAATTAGGTCCGTCAAATCGATTTCAGTTTCAGCTGTAGCAGTAGTGCTGAAGATAAGCAAAACAAAACAAAACAAAGGAAAAAAGGCAGTCATCTTGACTTTTGGAGCTGCAGGGGCCAGATTTGCACATGCATGTTCTGTCTATGCTGCTTCTGCGGGGCAGCTTCTCCCCAGCCCACTACACTTCTCCTCCTCCTTTCCTACAGTTCTCATGCCTTTTCTCACCATACCATCAGCCAGAAAGTCTGAAAGGGATTTTCTGCAGCCACGTGAGTGAACTCCCCTAGGAACATCTCCTGCTCCTCATTTTCTTCCTTCATCTCCTAGAAAAAAAATGGGGTAGAGAAAAGAAGAGTGTGGTACACAGTATGAATATTTAATTTCGATAGGGTAACTACTGATTTATTTCAAATACACCTTCAGTAAATGACAAGCATGAAGAAAAGGCAGATAGCTGTAGCTAGTGAACGTGCCACATGTGGTTATTAAATGTTTCTAACCTCCCTGTCAGAGAGGAAGCAAATGTCACCATTTAGAGAGTGATAAACTGAGGCTCACAAATCCCTACAGGAACAGCTGATAACAGAGGGGATTGGAAGTAAAGAAGTTCTAGGACCCTACACACACACTTTGCCAGCTCCTTTACCCATGGCTCATGTACTACCAAGTAGCCCCAGAAATAGAAAGCTTCATTTCAAGAATACAAGGGACAAAAAAAGGAATGTCATGAAAATAGAGTAACTCAAAGGAATTGGTTTCTTCTCTGAGCCAGGAGGAAGGCCTTAAATAAATCCTCCAGACATTGCTGGACCTGTGTTCACCCTTACTTAGAAATGCGGCTCAAAAAACCTAAACTCTAGAGAAAACACTTACATTACAGCAAAGTCCTTTGGAGCACTGGAGATATTTTCATTTATGGGACATTTTCATTCAGATAGGTTGCATTGTAGCTTCTCTTGGAAAGATTCCTTTAGGCAACTTGACGAAGATGTGATCCTGACTTCTTGCAAAAGACCAGCAGTTTCCTGGATGATTTTCAGGCTAAAAGAAGAATAATAAACACTGTTTGTGTGGCAAAGGCTATAAGTGCTGCCATGAACATTGGGAGATTAAGAACTGATGTGGCCCATCAGCTCTGGTTTGTCAATACATTCATTCAGTGAACTACTTCAGGTGTCTAAGAGAAGTAGTCATTGGAAATCATGCTTCATAAAGACCACCTCAACAGACGAGTAAGTACTTAGATGTGAAGGAGCTGCTTGCACTACTTGTAAACACTATCAGACTGCTCCCACTCTGGAGCAACTCGCCAAGAGCAAGCACAGGACTGCAGAGCTGAAAGGCACCTATCTGTCCAGCTCAGGTGGCAAATAAGGACCACCTTGATAAGCCTTTCCTGCGAGGGGAAGTAGCCACCTCCTTTCACCCAGTCCCACCTCCTTCTACTGGCACCAGCCAAATCTCCAGCTTCTGCAAGGAGTTCTGGGGCTGTGCCAAGACAGGCTTCCAAGCAAAATTTGGGGCAAGCCAGCAGTGCTGGCTGTCAGTGTCTGCTTGTGCTCACTAAAATCCCCAGCTCACTCACACCTCAGACCCCTGGAGGCCCCGTTCTCATTTTCTTTCAATGCAATACTGACTGTTTTCACAAGGACTCGGAATGCAATCTCTACCTGACCAAGTTAACCTGTTAGAAGCTACTCAGCACTGAGGACCTGAGGGAGTTTGGGAGAAGAAATACTCCTCAGCAGGGAGACACAAGAGGCGAGGAGGTACCTGAAAGAGCAGTGCAGAACAAGCAAGCTTTGAGGAATAAAGACAAGGGCAAGGGAAACTCTCAACAGTAGTTTTGTTTCCCCCTTTTCCCCCTTCCTCCACCTTGGTTTCTCTGTGTTTTTTTGGTGTCCCTCAAGAGTAACCTCAGAAGACCTCATATAATCCATCAGTGGAATACAGACTAAAAGCTTTTTCCTTTACTATTTCAGAAGGAGCCAGAAATCTTTGAAAGAATGACAGAAGCACCTGAAAATTAAAATAGTAATGTGGTGATCAAGGAATGTCTTAACTGGAGTACTACATCTATTTATAATCCTACAATCCATAATACAGAGGATCTAATGAACAACATGAGTTGTGGGCCTGTGCTCAAATAACCAACAGAGACATTACCTATTACAATTATTACAGTTCCTGACATGGACGATCACTGGAGAGCCTCAGAAAGAAGAGGATTTATTGAATAACCTTCTTATATGTGACCAATCACAGTCCTGGTACCTCCCTCCTTTTTCCACACTTATACTTCCATAAATTCCATCTATTGCTGTCAGAGGAGGAATTAAGAGATGCAGGCATAGTTTTCTAATGAATAATTCCATAGTGATGATACCTGTTCCCATTGCACTGTCAACTTGAATAATGCTACTAAGTATTAATACATCTCCAACAGTTGTATTCACCACCCCTGACAGTATATACGAAGCTAAAAAGTGCATGGATAAGAAATGTTAAAGCCAACAGCAGAGTAATAAATCATCAGTCTGACCTGCACAGGCCTGGAGTTTTGACACTATTATGCTATTTAACTCTGGTGAGTATTCTACTGACTATATGCCACTGTGTCCTAATAAACACAACATATTCCTCTGCTGCAAATCACACAAACAGAAAACCTCTGCACTCATAGATTCAATTATTATTTATCATAATAATAAATATCTGTGATTTTGGAGATGAAGTCAGAATATTTAGACTAACACAGATAACTTCAATAGCGTAGGATCAAAATGCTTCAAGCATGTTTTGGAAAGCTGGATATTGGGAACATTAGTTTAAAGTGGTAAGAATTTTCAAATCTTATTACGTTTTTCCAACCTACTGTTGGCTGACTTCAGATTCAGTCATGCTCTATGTGACTCAGATGTTTTGAAAATATACTGTATTTTTTGCTGAGTGCTGATTTATATAGAACTGCTTAAGATTTAAGATTAAAGTCTTTCTTATCAGATTCTCAATAAAAAGCCCTTTTTTTCTCCAAATGCACTCATCCATTTTCCTTTGCAGATAGTAAAGTGATAGATCAGTCTCTGTTGCAATTAAAATGTGTCATTTATAGATGATAATTGCTCCTATGAAGGATATGTTTTATGAAAAAGAATATAATCAGGAGGAAACCTATTCTATTTAAGAGCATGAATGAACATTCTTGGCCTTGAAGTCACAAGCTGAACTTTAAGAATATAACACATTTTTCTTATTTGTTGTGGATAGAGCACTCCTGAAGAATAAGTAAAGTGATATTGCTTCAAATCTGTGGACCTCCTCAGCTGGCTGGAGCAAGCTGCAATAGATCTATGCTTAAACACAGCTAATGTGGACATTATTAATGGGAATAATTAGTTTTGGCTTTGAAGACCAGTATCCTAAGCTCTTTCTGAGAGTCAACCACAAGTCAATATGGATTATGAAGCATTGATGCAAGTTGTTGTGGGACTGTTTAACAAATGAGTCAATAGCTCATGCATTTAATTTATATTTTTGTCATCGTAATAATTCATAGCTTCAAATAGAGTACATTACAGTAGCATAACCTGGAAAAGATACAGACATGGCAAAGTGTTAAGTAAGGACTACGTGTGAGGAGAAAGAGTCTCAATAGACAATCTGAATGCAGGAGGTCAGCAATTATCTGCTCAAACTCTAGAAAAAAGAATCTACATTGGGGAGGAAATAAAACATTAGGGGAAAGGAAAGTAGATACAAACTCTGAAACATCTTCTACTTTCTTTAGGTGATACTAGTGCTAGCTTAGCCATAGCTAAAACTCTACTGTCCCACCTCAAGCCCAAATAAGAATTCCCATGTTTAAGTCATGTCCTTAAACCACCTGGGACTCCCAAGAAGAGGTCCTGGTAAGTGCTATCAGCTATGTATTGTACACAGCCTTATTCACTTAGTTATTATCTCTATTGCATCCCATTCCTGTCAAAAACGAGAGGTTACAAAATGGTGCCCTCTAGCCTATGTCTCTTAAGAGCTTTCAGATGAAAACTCTAATCCTTGCTATGACAAGCTTCTTAAATGAGTTTCTGTTTTGTGCTGATGATAGGTCAAGAGAGGCTTCTTTACCCCAGAGCATCTGACGGTGAATGCAGACAGAATTTGGAAAGAGACTACATAACTGTAAGTAGGTTTTAAAATATATATATACTGACTGCTTAGTAGTTGATAGTGAAACCTTTTAACCTCTGTACCTGGCTTCCTGTAGCTTAAGTATCAGAACATGTAGGATGAAAGCCCCCCAGGTAATCTGGAAAAGCATGAATTGTAGCATAGTCAAGAAAATAAGAGTAAGCTCTCAAAAATAGGATGATATTTTGGATATTTTTTATTTTAAAAATGGATGACATTCCAGTCAGTAGGGCTGCCTGACTCTTAGAATCCTGCAAAGGCTTCTGTTTAGAGGTAAAGGTTCAGTTTTACAATTCTTGATTTCTTTTGTGTACAAAAAAATATTATTTAAAAGAATAAGCTGTTTTCTCCTCTCCTTTTTTGCATTCACTTGGCTGGAAAGAAGTTAAGAGACCTGTTTGGTTCCCTCTGAATGGAGGGATGGAAAAAGTCATTTTTTCTTTTTTTCTAAGGGGTTTAACATGCTTAGAAATGAATGTGTTGTTTCTGCAGTGGAAGAATAAATCAGGAAAAGGGGTACTTAAAATAATTCTTCAAATGAAGGACATGTCTGAAAAAGTGCATCTTTTCTTCCTTTCATGCTCATTTTGCTATGTGGTTCATTCTGCTGGTAGGTAATCGGCTATACCTCTCTCTAAACATGGAACAAGATTATTATCTCTCTCTTTTTTCCAGTTACTTCCCTGATCAAATTGAACTTGTTCCAAAGTTACATGCAAGTAAGTGAGAACCGAGATTGAATTCAGGCCCTTCAGTGGGGATGCTCTCTCTTATTTCTGTGGCTATTCTTCACTGTGAGCATAGATATTAATCATTGAATGATAAAGGCTGAATTTTCAGTCTCTGATTTACCTAATCTCCCAGGAACCCCTCTGGGAATGCTGTGGGTACTCAAATTTTCTGAAAATCAGAACTTTATGTATCTGCATATGTAAATCAAATCATTGAGTGTTAGTGTTATGAAAAGTATGAAACTATTGACTTCCTAGTGAACTAAATACACTTTCTTTCAAAGATGGACTTTAGGTGTCTGTGTGGCAAATAATTGCCTAATCTGTTTTTGTTTATGTAGACTAAATCTTCTTAACTTCAAAATTCTCTGTATATGTTTCTATGATGTTAAGTTCCATTAAGTTGCTCTTTAAACATAATTAGAGTCTATATGACTACAGCATTTATTGTGAAGTTACAGATTAATAAGTCAGATGTTAGAAGCTAGGCCAAGCTTGTGTTTTATAGAATTTCTAAACACTTAAAACGGTTTCATTAACATTGACAATCATGTCTATTACAARGGACATGCATGTTATAGAAGCTGGCTAACTTGCTTTTATACTACGTATTTTTTCCTAAATAAAAATACTACTTTTTTTTTAAGAGAAAATGATTTTCTAGGTCTAGCATAAAACTACAGGAGAGACATTCATAGCCAGAGTATTTTGATCACGTGAAAATGTTCTTCTTTGGAAATAAAGCAATGGTTTGGCCAATCTTTTGTTACCAAAATCAGTGTCAAGTCCCAGAGTGAATCAACAGACTCTAATTGTCCTGACCAGCCTGTACCATCTTTCTCTGTAATTCTTCTCTGCAACCTCTTCTTCATGGCTGCCTGTGTTCAAGGTCAACTCTGCCAAGGAACAGCTGTACAACCATTGCTAAAAACCACTGAAATATGGATTATTTCTTTGCTTTTGCGTTGCAAAGTAAAACAGTTCTACTTTAGACCACTCTTAGGCTCAATGCAGAGCCAGAGGTATATCCCCTGATACAGAGCTGTGCCTAAGGAAGACTTGCTTGAATCCAGGCTGGTCCTATCTTAAGTCTCTGAATTTTTGGTTAAATCTCTCAGCAGCAAGTTATACAGAGTGATGCATCAAGCTGCTTGTTGATTGCTGAGTAGTGCTAATGAGATACTGTGTCACCTTGTCCAGATTGCTTAGAACAGATTCTCAGTACACGGATAAATGGGTTTTAATGAGTGTTAGCTGCAAACTGAGGCACTTATTGCCAGGGAGATTTAATTGTTGGGGTAGATCACTATGTCTTATTCCCCTTATTTGGCTGGTGTGATTTTTTTTTTTTTTTTTTTCCCCCTTTTCTCTGTGTGGGTAGAAAAGGCCAGGATGGATGTTTGTGTTGTGCCAGCTTAGAGTCATGATATGTGCCAACCCAGAGCTTGTTCGAAAGTCCTCTCTTGTTTACTTAGACACTTGTAATCTGTCCATTTCCATCACGTGTAAAAAATGGTGTTGTAGTTTCTATATGCCTTATAGAATCACAGAGTCACTGAGGCTGAAAGGGACCTTTGGATATTTGTCTAGTCCAAGCCCCCGGCTCAAGCAGGGTCACCTAGACCAGGTTGCTCAGGACCGTATTCATTCAGGTGTTGAATATTTCCAAGCATGGAGACTCTGCTACCTCTTGGCAACCTGTTCCAGTGTTTGAGCACCCTCACAGTTACGAAAACTTTTTTTAACGTTTAAATGGAACTTCATGCATTTCAATTTCTGCCCACTGCCTCTTGTCCTGTCACTGGGCACCACTGAGAAGACGCTGGCTCTGTCTTTATTCCCTCCCAYCAGGTATTTATACCCATTGATAAGATCCCCCTGGCCCTTCTCTCCTCCAGGCTGACCAGTCCCAGCTCTCTGTCTTTCCCTGTGTCAGATGCTCCTATCCCTCAAACATCTTCATGGCATATTGCTGGCCCATTCGTGCTCTCYGATGGGATTGTCTAAGAATAAGTTGTATGCATGTTTTTGAAGATGCAAATATCTATTTTTAAGCAGTGATTTTTTTTTCTCCCTGTACTTAAATGGTGTAGCTCAGAAAAAAACAGCTCATACAAAGTGCTGAATCCTTGTTCTCAATTATTTATTATATCAGCCTGAATTTCAGGTAGCCATTACATAGTTCTATTAGTTAGTTATAAAATGCCAGGAAGTAAAACTTCATAGCAATGCTGTCTACCCATATGGTCTCTTCTGTGGGTCAACATTGCTTTCATAGACCTGCCTTTGCTTAGTCTAACCCCGCATTTCTCAGATGGGGTATATTGTGTAAACAGTGGTTGTTTATAATGTCTATTGTTGTTTATAAATGTTCTTGCTCTTTCTAATGAAAAATGGCCATGTATTTCCTAATGGGAGTTCATTTACTAACCTGCCTTCATGTTCTCTTTTTGCTTCTAGCATTCTAAGTTGGTCTTGAGATTTCTTTCCTTAAACTACCTGCACTCTAAATGAACTTCAGCTTCACCAGTTAAATAATCATGTTTCTAATGGCTTTCATTCTTTTATCAATTGTGTCATAAAATCATGGGGATTTGAAAAGAACACAGTTTATATAAACAGCTTGATATTTTTAGAGCACAAGGTCAAGCAGATCAGCTTTTAATTAGAAACAGATTAAACTTTGATCACTTCTGCAGAGCTCTCCAGCATTGACTGGAGGTAATCTCCATGAGCTTTGCAGTGAACCCAGTTGAGATGTCTTGCCAGTGACTTTGTATTTAAAACTGAAGTCCAGAAAGTCAAAGCAGCACACTAAAACTGGGAAGACTGAGATCCTATTGGGGCACAGATACAACTGATGCACTATGGGGAAACACAAAAGAACAGTTGTCCAAAATGCAGATCAAATGCTAAAGTACTCCTAAGCTCTCAAGACCAGCTCATTGATTTATGGTAATGTATGAATATATTTACTTCACTACAGCAAAAGTTATATAAAACTGAGTAGCACTAGAGTTCAGATCAGCAGAACAGGAAATAATAATCTGTAGTACTGCAGTTATTGATCTAGTTAGCTAATGGTAGCTTCAAAATGCAATGGAAAAGATCATAAGAACTCAGTAATGGTGTATATAGTCAGCTGTTCTAATAAACTTTGAGGTGTTTAAGTTGTTTCTACAAAGATCAACTGATTTAACTTGCTATAGCCATATGCATCTTTGTACTTCAGCTTTGCTAAACAAATTTATAGCTGCTGAAAAAGCAACTCCAAAAAAAGAAGTCCCTAAAGGACAGAGGCATGTCTGTTTATTTGCACAAAAAGCATCAAAATTTAGCAGTGAAGAATAACCTCAGAGCTACCAATAAATAATGTAGATAAACATACAAGGTGAAACTGCAGTGGTGAAGGTATTGCTGCAAGAAATTCAAGGTGATAAGATATAAAACTAAGCTTTCTCATTATGATTAAAAGTGAAAATAAAAATCACAACAACAAAATTCTTGAGAAAACTGCTTAAGCAAGCACAATCCCTTTTATACATTCTTTAACTGCTTCTGAAAAGTCTCTTTAAACATTCAGGCATTCTGTTATACTTGTGCATGCACCTCATTTAATATTGCTTACTGTAAAATCTTACTGAAGCTTTCTTCAAAGCAGTATAGCACAGTGAACAAGTCAGCAAATCTGATGTTTTTCCCCAATCTTGCAGTAGCTCAGTTGATAACCCTTTCTCTTGCTTTCTTTCAACCTTTTTCTATATGTCACCCTGTAGAAACAACATAAGTATATAGAGTTTAGTGGCATTCTCTTATTCCTTGATAATAAATGACATATTGACCTATTGAACCCTACCTGATGGGAATAATGATTGTATAGCATAAGTGAACAGATGCAATTGTGACTGCTGTAATCTGTTGAATGTCTTCTGCAAGTGAGAGGCTATCAGAAATATGTAGTCAGTAAAGCACAAGTATTTTGGGAAGCTTTTTACTTACCCATTCTGACTGAAATGAGCTCAGATCTCTGCGATTAAAAGAAACAACCCATTCTTATTAATTAATTTACAAAAATATTTGAGGGTATGCATAGATGAACACACAGTCCTGTATAGTCCTGTCAAGGTGCAAGGGGACTTAGGTAAGACTACCTGAAAATTATGTATAATATTTGGCAAGGGGATAGGAGGAGGAGTTGGATAAGTCCAAGTTGTAAAAACATTGAGTTTGGCTTTGATCAGAAGATTGCATTTCTAGTTTTACCAAATTTTTTAAAAAACTTTTTTTAGGTGGTATGTAACCAAAATGTGCTTGTCTTTTCAGTGGGAAGGAAAAAGCATCTCAAAATCGAAACTGAAATGGTTAAAGCTTAGAGTATAATCTACAGTCCAACATGACCTGCATATCTCTTCTGTTGGGCTGTCTGTGTACATCTATGAATTGCCCTTTCCTTAAGTATTTTGTTGCATTCTACTGAAAAATTAATCACATGCTTAAGTGGCATTATTTGCTAAGTTAACTTTAAGTGTTAGGCCAAATAGCTGGATGGAATAAGGTCTATTTTTAAGCACTGCATGAAGTCTAGCTTCTTCTTAGCTCGCTGCTTACTGTATAATCCTTCAGAATTATTTTAAGAATGTTTTCTTACTCAAAATTGGAAAAATCAATTTCCTCACTTGTAATGTGCTTGTTTTAATGCTTTAGACTTGATATTTTTTAAGCATTTATTCACATGAAGAGTGGAAGAATTTTTTTTTATTAAAAATAAAAGCAATCCCCCCAAATTCTGAGATCTTGCATAACAATGATTCCCAGAGCTTGATCTCTAAAGGGGGGAGAAAAAAATGTTGAGAGGACTGACTACAAAACAATGAATTAGCTGCACTGGAAGAACCCATACTAGTTATCCTTTTACATTCTAAAAAGACTTGTTCATTTCTCAACATGTTTCAATTCCATATTTATCCCTTATGTTTAACTTTGCGTGTTTTTGAGCTGAAGTCATGTAAGTTTTCTTGGCTGTTTTTTTTGCTTTCAAGATCTTAGTCTTAGAATGCATGTGTTAGGAATACAAAGAGCAGATATTTCTGATACTGAATTTTTTCAGGGAAAAAATTTCTGTCAAAAATGTGGAAATGAAGACATACTGATTTCTATGAAAACCAGTTCTAGAGAAAAAAATAAATATAAATGCTAATTTATATTTTAATGTCTGTTTCTTGCTTGTTGTGGTTCAGTTTTCTACAGTATAAAACTTGAAAAGCTGAATTTCGACTGAAAAGTTCTGTCTTTACAGAAGCAGGGTGTTCTGATTAGTAGGAATTTTATTTTGCAGGATTTCTTAGAATTAATCTTCTAGGAAAAAGGGATAAAGTCTCTGGGCAGAGTACATGCACTAAATTCTAACTTAGTTTTACAGTAAACTTTATAGAATAACTCTGGGTAGGCAGTTGAGGTTTTTTAAACACTTTTGCAACTGTAATTTGGGTGTCCCTGGTCTCTTATTAATACTTCTTTGACAAGACTGTCTTTTTATGATACTTTGTAATTTGGACTTGTATTTTTGAAAGTTCTCCTGGCGCTAAGGGCGATCATCGCTAGAGGGTGCTGCACATCTAGTTTTGTACTGCAGGATTTTTTTCCCTCCAAAGTAATTTATAGGTATCGCTCTGGGTTGCAGTATGTCTAACACAATTCGTTGTTGCTGTTGTGGTACTGAATTTTTTGATTAGTTGTTGGATATCTGTTAATGCTGATGAGGATGATATAAGACTTTGGGAAATGACCAGGTGATACCTCTGCCTAAAGTTTGACTGGAGATGCTTTTTGTGATCTTATAAGCTCTTTCTCTGAGCTTTGCTTAAAAAAAAATTACCTACTCTGTGACATCTTCTGGATTTCTTTCAGATTTTTTGAAAGACACACATGGCTCCATTTCTTTGTCATTCATTTTTAAGTCGTTAAAATGTAAAGTGATGGAGATCTTCAGTTAGTTATATTCATACTTTGTTCCAGCTATCATTTAAATAATGCTTTCACATGCCTAACCCAGCTGGGATTTCTGGTAATGTGTAATGGGCACGCACAGCAGTATCTTATGCTTATGATAAAGACCTATACCTATGAATGTTGTTGTGCATCAAATTGCAATGAACACCTGCTGGCATTTTACAGCACAAGCTATTTCATCTGGAAAAATATGAGAATGTGGGGTGTGGTGCTGTGAAACCAAAGAAATATGGAGCTAGAAAAATGCCAGAAACCCTATGTTATTCTATTCCTTTTCTGTCACCATTTAAAGCTATTATTTGCTCTTTTGAGCAGACATTATCATCAGTATGAATACAGCCTGTGCAGCACCATGTTACAAGACATCCAAGTCAGCTGTGAATGAATTGGTACATCTAAACAGTATAGGATGGCTCCTTCTAAGCCATCAACAGGAAATTTAATGTACCTGCCTATATCTGGGATGAACTTAGCCTCTGGTAAGATTTAACCCTCAGCTGCAGTGAGATATATTTGGGGAAACAACTTTTTTTTTCATACTGCAAGAATAGAAGTGTTGGCACTCAGGTCACCACAGCTGCACACTTTGTTTTGTTTTAGGGTAATTTATGCTTTCAGGTCGGAGGGAGGTATCTGATGTGGGAACTGTAAGGTTTCAGTACCCAGTTGTCTAGGAGGTTTTTGTCACAATCTGAGAAATAAGTATATGCCATTATCATGGGACCCATCAGGAAGTTGGGAAACAATTTTTAGTTGTGTTAGATAATGTTGTGATTATCCTAACCAAGGAAGAGAGGGGTAGGCATGCCAAATGCTGATTTTTAAAGGATACCTTTTCTACCCTCCCATCCCCCCAAACTGGAGTGAAGAATCTATATCCATTCCTTGCAAAGCTTTTCAGGGAAGCTTATTCCAATGTAGGTATAAAGAGTTGTTCTAAAGCCTTCCAGGCTAGAAAATAAGCTGTTACAGGCTCACAGATTAAACATGCTGTTACTGGAGATGTGTGATGTTGGTATGTGGGCTTGCTAGGTATATTTTTTCCTAAGCTACCACATTTTATTGTCAGCTGAGCTAGCATATGGTAACTTTGTGCTGACTGGTGGAGTAGGTTTCTCAAACCTCTGTACTGAAACGAAGTTTGGTTCTTTGATTTGCACTGACTTGCTCTGGGGTATTCCACAGTGTCTGAGAGAAAATATTGGATTGTTCTCTAACTTTTTTTTGTCTTTGGATATGTTCTTTTTCTAAAGACTCAGGTTGGCTGAAGAGCTGTGTTTGGGCAAATACTGCTTGTATTATAGTCTGAATAGGTGTGTTTTCCCCTTAGTATATAAATAAAATGAGCATTTATCCAGTGAACTTCAGGGCAGGATTGTTCCACTGCTGAGGCACAACAATGTCAAGATGTCTCTCCTCTCCTGTTTCCTGCTTGGCTACATCCCAAAGACTAACCCAYGTCTATGAGCAACCAGCTTATGATGACCCTGCTCACCATTTGCTTCTGACAGGAATGTCTGACACAGGAAAAAATTGTTCCTCTGCTGACAAGTACTTCATAGTTAATTAGTTCTAATACAAAATAAACAAGGATCCTTTTTTCAACAGAGCATACACAGGGACTTGCATTCTTCACACATCTGTTTTACGTGTGCGCACTCACTCACTTTACATCCAGTAGAGATGTCTGGCCTTTTTCTTTCCACAGTGTAAAAAATAAAAAAATAAAAAATCCAAAAGATGTCTATATTCCTTCTCCCCTTTCACTCCCAAGTCTAAAGATGGTGTTACTTTACAGTGATTGCTTTATCCTATTTCCTTTGGGTCTGTGACGCTTAAAGTGGTCAAGTGATGACCTTGAATGAGAACAAGCGTCATAGCTCCAAACATTCGCTTCTAGCACAACTTAACAGTCACTGTTTGCTCTAAGATAGCAAATCAGCTTTTCTCGTGATAGTTTTCACTTAGGTGCTGGCCCACATAAAGCTCCAATTTAAGCCTGATCAGATGTAAAGAAGTAAGCTAAATCATGATGAGGTTACAGAGTGAAGGGAAGGCATTTTTGGTGCCAGAACAGCTTTGATGGGAGCTGCATATAGAATCCTCCTCAGCCTTCATGGCTTGGAGGGAAAAAGGAGTCAGGTGTTTAGCAGAGACTCACCTTTGAAGAACCACTGCAGAAAAGCAAATCAACTTGTTTTGTTCTTGCAATGTAAATTCTGATGAGAGATTATCATCTATAAATGATCTAGTGGTTTAAGCTCTGAACACCTGGGCAAAGCTTAATCAAAGAGGGGGAAAAGATAAAGCTGCTCATGGAGTGCAGGGTTTTGGTACTTGCTTTTGAGTGCACTGTGATAGGAATCCAGATTTGCTGAGGTTCAGGATCTGTCTCCTCAGATACTTTTTTTCTTATGAGTGCATGCATGAGGTAGCTAATTAAACTTTCACTTGGGTTTGCATTTGGGATGGAGGGATAGGTGGGAAATGCCTCCATGACTTGGAATAGTATTCATATTTTGCAACAGAGAAATGAACTGAGGTTAAGAAAATAACTGTTGAGGAAATATCTCTGATTTGTTGAGCCGAAGCTGTTGGTAGAGACTTCATCTGGGATTCATATTTTTTTGTCAATGCCCAATTTTAAAATTTGCCAAGAACACTGATAAAATTTCATTGCAAAGATCACTTTATTTCCTTTTACATAATACTATTTTTGTATATCAAACCTATTCTCCAAGAAACAGGAACTCTTAAGTTCCAGTCCTCAGATCTTGTTCAACCCTGGATGATTTGAACTGATGTCTCATGAGGTGAGTCAGTAGTGTTAGTCCTTGTTTTACTGACTAAGGAAGATAAGACTTGGGGCAAGTGACTCTGCTCAAGACCCACTGTTATAACTTATAATCATCACTAATCTGTGGAAAATCATAACATAAAATCACATCTTGCCCCCCGCCTTGGCTAAAACACCACCACTGAAACGGTGATTTCTGGTACTAAAAACATGAGTTACTACAATGCAAGTTGAGCCAGTCTTTCTGCTCCAATAGCATGCTTGCTTTCTGCTTTTCTGCTTCATTTTTCATGCCCCCAAATAGCTAATGCTTCTGGTTGTTAGGGTACAACCAGGGCTGCAGAAGGGATAAGTTTAAATCCTGCTACAACTGACACAGGTGAGAAGCATCAAATCTATTTCCTGCATTTGCCCTGACCACCTCTCTAACAGATCTTTTGGGATGGCTCTGACTCAGTCTGGAACCTACTAAGAAACTTTATCAGAATCATAATTCCAGCATTGTGGGCATTATTCCAGCACTTACAAAAATTTTCTCTTTCAACAAACTGATGCTGTCTCACCAACTCATCTCCTCTGTTCCATCCTCCCCCCACCCAAGATAAAAAACATTTTTATTGAAAAAATGTTCTTGTGATAGCTGACAGCTCTAAGTTCAGGCATAAACTTTCTTCCATGAGTTTCAGTATATTTTGATATTCTTCAGTCACTGTATGAAGACATCTCAAATATCCAATTGTAGTTTGAAATTAAACATTCCCTATCCTTTCTCCCCCCACACGGGAACCYGGACAAACAAAGAAACTATGTTTATTGGTGTCTATGTCAGGAATTCAGGAAAGCAACAGATGTTTCAAAAATTTTCCTTATATGTATTTGGAGTAGTTAGTGTTTTCATGATCTCTTCCAACAGCATGCTACCTTATTTGCCTCTTCTGGCAAAACACTCTTCCATTCCTTGATTTTTTTTTTAATCCATTTTAATGATGCAAGTGCAATTAGCATGTTCCCTACTGTCAGTGGAAGTGACCAGGGTAATCTTAAAATAGTGTAGCCTGACTGTACTTGCTATCTATTCCTTTTGTGGGCCTTGAAAAATTGAAATGGGTAAATGTCATGAACTCTAGCTGTCAGATGGCATGGGAACAGTCCAGTTGATCACTGAGATTTAGGTTACAAACTAGCTATGGCTTGAAAAATGTAAGCCAGTCTAATGATTCATTTTGCTGTTGTAAAGTAAGTAAATTTTCCTATGTGTATTGGGAAGATTAATATTTTTGCTCCTATTATCTAAGTGCTTTAATTTCTGCTAACTTAACTTGAACAGAAGTGAGACATAACGTATTTTTGCCAGTCTCCAGGAAAAATGCAGTTTTTGTTTTCTGTCCTTCAGTTATTCCTCGCTTTAGATACTCATTATCTCTCAGATCAGGCTTGGTTTGACCAAACTTTATTACTTTCTGTTGGAGAATCTACTTCACTCCTTAGTCAAAGGTGCTTTGCTGGCACATGTGTGTGCATGTGTTATTTAATTTTTTTGTTTTTTACAAGTAACAACTGCTCATACTTCTCACTGCAACTGGAAGACAAGGATAGCAGAGCTAAGAAAGGTTTTAGAGCATCAGAAAAAAATCACATTATTAGAAAGCCTCAGGAACAGTTCCCCAGTTAGCACCTGTCAAGAGGGACTGACTGGCTAAAAAATTTGTCAGCTCTTTTGGTTTGGTGCTATGCAATTAAAGATTAAAAAAAGCAGGCAGCATGTGTTCATCCTATAGCAAACCTATAGCTGTTGACCAGAGATGACGAAAGACAAGAATCATCTTGGAGCAATGTACTTCAGAACAGAAGACTTTAATATGTCTTCTGGGAGACATCTGCTGCATTTCTAAAACAGCTAGATCATTTCTCAGAACTTTAATTCCCCTCCCCCCCCCCTTAAGGTTGTCTACTGTGATGGAAGAAATGGGGCAAATTAGAGACTATTCTACCTGTATGTGCTCTGGTTTCTCTAATGTGATAGGGTTTGATCCAGTATGCAAGTGGCCACCTGGCCCTTAAGTAAAGGGTGACAAAACCTTGGGAAGAAAAAATGTGGGAATGTTTTAGCAGGAGACTTTGTACTGGGGAAAGGATCTGCTTCATCTGTTTTAGTTCTGTGGGACTGCTCTGGAAAGGATCAAAAATCTGCCATCGTTGGGTGCTTTATCTGAAATACTGGAAAGGAAATTGGCCCACTGGCTTCTGCAAGCATTAATTCCTGATTGCATGTAACAGCTAGTGAAAGCTGTGAAAATGAGCTTCTTTCATAAAATGAAACTTGTAAATTCATCTCCTCTAGAAATCTGAAGAACGATTGTGCAGTATCGATCACTTTTTTTTTTTCCTCCTGTGAAAAGATGTTTTTGTTCTTCACAGCAGCTTCTGGAAGCTAAAAGTTAAAGGCTAAATTCTTGCTATGCTTTTTCTCAGGCTGAATCTCACCCAAGAGATCTACACAAAGCCTGAATCTGGTTGGAAGCCCTTTCCAAGAAAGGGTGAGCTCAGTTTGAGATTGTGTGAGAGAAGCTATGAGGTAGATGAGTGGTAGGAGAAATATGAGGGAGAAAAATTACCTTTAAAAGTCTCTTTCAGTCTCTCATATAAAAAAAGCACCTAATTGTTCAGTTAGGTCTTTCACACTTGCATCTCCAGTGTAGGACATTGACTGTTGCCCTTATGGAGTGTTTCATGGAAGAGCTAAATTTCAGAAAGTCTTTTCCCTTTTTAATGTGATAGCAAGCAACGGAGGGAAAATTGTTCAGTCTCACTGGAAATGTTATCCCACTTCTTTTTTCTTTTAAGTGTGCACAGAGCCTCCCCTCTGCCAGTGCTATGCTAGAACCTCACAGAAAAACAGTAGGTCTTTGAAATTGTTTTCACCATCTCATTTAAAAGAATATGATCTATTTTGTTTGGTTCCCTGACTGGAATGGCACCTGTGTCACTTAAATATGTTAGAATTTTTGTCTTTCTTATCTCTTAAGGAAAGACCTAATGCTGCGAGTCACTCGCATCACTTGATTCTAGCCTTTTTCAGCTCTCTGAGCTGGACTGTTGCTTTCATCCTTCCCAGAAGAGGTGATTTGTGTCTGTGTGTCCAGGTAACTGATGTGCAGATAACTAAATGTATAAGATTAAATTTTGAACTAACCTAACATCTGAATCAGTATAAGCTATCTATGTGCATGTCATAAATGTCAACTTTTATTTCAGGCAATAATAGCAAGTGAAATTTGAAGGTGAAATTTTGACTTCATCTTAGTCTTTATTAGTAACTTTATTTTTGCAGTAACTTCATTTATTCATATTTAGTGGAGTCACAGGCTTGGACCATAAGAAGTCTGTCCCAGCCTCAAAGAGCATTTTGGTGTATTATTTCTGCAATGGTCCTTGGGGTAACCCTGCAATTAAAGCACTCAAATTTCCTGCCTGTGTGATGTTCTTGTGAACAAAGTGTTTTAAAATCAAGAGAAGATCTTTTCTGACAAGCTCAAAATACATTTAGAGAAGGGCTTCTTACCATCACAAAGGCAGAATGCTTGCCAACTGCATCCACTAACAGCCGCTCTGATGTTCTTTATGTGCCATTTTCTGAAAATGGTGTGTTCAGCTGATTAGATGACCTAGGACTATGCTTCCCCCTCCCCAAGTTCCATTTGTCACAGACTGAACAAATGGTCATGGTGGGATTCAGAGTACTGTATTAGCAAATAGAGTTTTATAGTACCACCTTAATTAGTAAAGAGGCCCCTTTACATTAACCCTAAAACTGGAATTCAATAAGTAATTGCAGTTAAAAGGAGGGCTAGAAATATGTAGTGTATTTATATCATAACACTTTTGTTTGCTTTGTGAAGGTGTATCTTACAGGCAGCATACCTACTTGAAAAAGCTGCCCAAAGCTGAAACAAACAGTGAAATAGTACTTATTGGTAGGGTTGGCCCCTTTAATAGAAAATAATAATTAAAAAAAAGCCTCAACTCTGATAGCAATCCCTGAGAGTCTATTTGTGTGTATTTATCTGTAAGCCAGTTTGGAAGTTCTTTATTCAGCAAGCCCAAATACTACTGTCATCCACACCTGACCCAAATGCTGATGTGCTGGAGCCCCATGAGATCCAGTTTGGGAAAGTCTTATAAGCTTCACAGTTTCACTTTCTTTTAACAAGGATCCCTGAGATGGCAAAGCAAGAGAGCAAAAGGAGCTTTGAGACCAGATGACAGTCAATGCATTTTCTGGAATGTCCAAATAGCAAATGGACACTCAAGATAACAGAAAGCCAAAAAAATTTTTTTAATTCAGAAAATAATAAATGTGGTCACAACACATAGTGAGACATCTTTTGTGCTGTTCTGCAACTTTAAGCTCATTGATTCACAGTGATTAAAAAACATAGCTTTTTTTTCTTGGTTTTGGGGGTCTTTTGGAGTCAGGGAGTACTTTTGATAAGCATAACTGTTTGAAAAGTGTCCCTGCAACTAGGAAGACCCAGAACAGATTGTATGAGCACTAAAGTCCTTGGAAAATAGAGACCAAAACTTTATCCTGAATCTTATGAAAGTCAAAATAGTCTTTGCATGAATTTTCAGGAGGAATGGCTTTGCTTTTTAATCTCTTCAGGTTGACAATATTGGGATGGGCTTGTCATCGCCTGAAGGTCTGTGTATACAGCACAGTGAACAAGTTAGCTTGAGACTTGATAACAGCCTGGTGTTTCATCTTAACTAGCTGGATCTGGTTCTTCTCTAGTTGTTCTACACTGTGCAAACAGCCTTCTGGTACCCAGACAGATTCATTCATAACTAACACAGCTGTTATACCACATTTCCTTGTGTATAGAAGGCATAGTATGAAATTCATCCTTAGAGATTGTCTCTCTGTGTTTTTATTATTATTATTATTCCTTTTCTATGCAACAGCTCTCTAACATAGAAACATTCAGACTGTCAGACGAAGCCAGCTTTGTATTATTAGTTTTCCTAACATTTCCTAGATTTTAAACTTAATGAATTAAATATGCTTTGGAAAAACAAGCATAGTTTTCCTTCTTAGTCCAGCAAACATACTGTAAGCTTACAAGAGCACTGTTCAGACAGGTAGATAGTATGTCAGATAGGTGCTTGCTAACAAACTTTGATAGTCATAAGTTTCCCAACTCCAGTAATAAGTTGCTGGATGTTGTAATTTGCTTTTGTTTTTTTTATGTGTGTTTTTGTTGCCTTGGCACAAGGTATTGTGTCTGTGGGACAAATATTTCTTTATGTGCTTGCAGACACCTATTGTTTTATTAGCTTATGGTGGTTAATAATTCTTGGCTCAAAGGACAAGTCCTGGTCAGGTGACGTTGTTAAATACACAGTCACAGAGAGCACTGCGGGCCCTGGGGAAGAAGGAGGCAGAAAATGGCAGGTTCATCATTGCTTTTCCACTGTCAACTGATACAGGAAAAAAATACGGGGATAAAACATACAGTTTAAGTCTTGAGTGTGTTCTCTACTGACCTTGGTCAACAGACATTAAAGCAATCCATTACCCATTGAGCTGTTGTGGTACATCTCTTATTTCTTTGAAAAGAAGACTTTAATTATGTTATAACTTCAGTGGGGACTCTACTTTGGAGTATCACTGAGGTCTAGTTACTGTCACATATGTTTGAGGAGAAACTTAAACCCCATATATATACAATATATCAAACCAGGGCCACCTTTGTTCCCTGCTGCGCTGGTGCCTCCGCCCCACCATGCTTCTGTAGGGGGTGAGCACATGCAGGGCACTGCCTCTCCCACTGATGTTGTGATCCTCGTACTTGTCTGCAAGGATGAGGTTCGAAAGTGCGGCTGGACAATTTTTGTCAACAAGTGCTCATATCACAATTGAAGTTAAGGGAAGCCAAACTCCTATGTACCTGAGCTGTCAAAACACAGAGCTTCATGTTGGCAGCTCCTTGGCAATTAGGCAGTGACACCACAAGCTAACAGTCTGGGCAGACTTCCAGTTTGCAGCCTAAAGAGCCTTTCACTTTTAATTTCTGTGTTCCTTATTTCTCCTGGTTTTTTTATCCATCTTCTATTCTGACAGTGCTTAAATCTCAAACTTAAATCATAAACACAGTCAGTTGTTGCAATACGTCTCATTAAACAATGTTTTATTCAGAAAAGCTTGATCTGTCTAGAGATTTCATGGTAAATATGCAATGAAATAATGAAATATCTTATTTCATTACAACTTTCAAATTAAAAAAAGATTGCACAAGTCATACAACTGTGAAGGTAACTTCTGTGAAAGTGACATTTAGAAGGAGGAGGAGCTACCACTTGAAATTAAGAAAGCAGTCAAGATTTTAAAGAATAACTTGCTATTTGAGCTACCTTGATTTTGATTCCAGTTGGAGACCATCTTAGGAAAACAATGCTGAGGAAAAACACTTGGAAAATTACATAGGAGTGTCTGACTGTCTCTGTTTGGATGTTTAAGAAAGGAAAGATGGGGATTCACCAAATCACTCTTGAAACCTCTGCACACGCAGAATGGGTGAGAAGGGTTGGGAAGAACCAGAGGGGAATGTTTACAAAGCAGTCTAAAAGATGTGATTCAGTCCAGAATAAAAAGTAAAGCTAAGAATGAGACATGAACAAAATTGTACTGACATAATGAGACTGAAGTATCACTCTAAAGGGAAAAAAAAACATGTTTATTGATAGCTCAGCAGAGGTATTTGGATAGTGAGTTAGGTGGGCTAAAACAGTCTTGTTTATGAAGTATACCACTGAATAACATGTCTTTAGTATTACTTGTTTACCTGTGGGTTGTCATGCCTCATCTTCACAGGATGTGAGAATGTCGAAGTACATTTCTATGGACACTAGTCAACACTTCTAAAGAGATATAAGAAATGCTACCATTGTGTTAGGAATATGTATTTTGCAAACTCAAATATTTGAGTTTGGTTTTAATTTTTTTACATCTGCTGTACTTAGGGTTTTTATATAAACAAGCAGTCATACATATAGGGGCAGGGGAATAAGGAAACATCACATTTCTGTGTGGATTACACTGTCTCACTGTGTTTCTTCTTCCCCCCCCCCCCTTTCTCTTTTTTCTTGTCAAGAAATATTCAGAAGAAATATGGTAATGTATGTAGTGAGGCATTAACAATAACAAATGTCTCCTGCAAAGAAAACGAAGCCTGCCTTTGAAAGCCCTCCACAACTTAGGCTATCAGTCAAATTAGTAAGGTTCCAAATGCAGTTAAAAGCTAAGGTCCCTGCCTAACATATTTCACACTTGTGAGTTAAGGTCTCAGTATTTTTCACAGAAGTCCTCCATCACTGTCACTTCTTAGCAGCCAGTGCAGGACAGTGTGGTGTAGACTCAGCACGGGCGACTGGTGGCCCCTGCAGCCCTTGTCACTGCACCTTCCTGCTGCTGTCCCCGATGGACCTGCACTCCAGTCTGATAGAAAAATATCTCTAAGTTAGAAACAGAAAAAATGTCCCTAAGTTAGTGACAGAACTCCTCAGGTAGGAAGGGTAGAAAAAACAAGTTCAGTGGTGTGTTTTGGTTTTTTGTTTCTTTAAGGGTGGGTTGGTTTTAGGGTTTGGGGGGGTTTTTTTGATAGTTTGTTTTTTTTACCCCCTACTTGCTGCAGTTTAGTGTTTGAAGACACAGATGACTGTTTTGGGTATCCAGACATTAAGAAAGATGCTGACTTTGGGCAACTGGACTTGAATGTGGTGGTGCAGAAATGCTTCCTCGTTAAGTATTCTGATGCAACTTGAAGTTTTATCAATGGTGGGAACTGTGGCCTGATATATCTTTCCACAGATATTTATCTGAATGCTTAAACAAATGCACTTTGTTTGTACTTGAGCCTTATTTATATTTCCTTTCCGCAAATACCCAAGCAAGCAGTATTACTAGCAGGAATGTACTTGAGAACTCTTCGTTTTTAAGCAATGATTGGAAAGAGTTCACGGAAAGAAAGATTGGTTTTCAGAAATGCAGCGTTTACACTGGGTAGAAGGTGAACAGTTAACCATCTGAGCTGGGAAATTACTGTCCACTTCTGTATTTTCAAAATACCTTATTTTAAATACTGGAATATAGTTCATGAATAGTAATTCCTAGGAATTTGTTTTTTAAAAAAAATTTAACATGTTAACATGCATAAAAGTTAACATGCAAAGAGTTTTTTATAAGCATATAAAACTATCCAAGCAGTCCTAAAATTCACTGTTGGATAAGTTGACCGTTCCATTCCTGTAACAAATGAACATTTTGAACCAACCAGTGTCATGCCCTGTATGTGGTGTTACAAAAAAAAAAAAATCAGAAGAATTCCCCAAATTGAGTAAGGTTGTTCCAAATGAAGCATAAGACTTGCTCTTATTTGTTAGTTATGCTTTATACATAGCTTATATGTGATCCATACACATCAGTGTAACAAGAGCCATGAGAGGGCAACACTTTTGTCTTACCTGTACAGTGAGCTGCTGGTTTGTGTGGCTTTCCTCATTCAAGTCCCCAAAACTATGGGGCAATGGAGCTTTTTATGTAGGAGGGCTGTCCTGTTTTTCCCTCTATTAACAGTACATCTGAAAACACTATTTTTCAGACTGTCTGCATATAGTTCAGAATCACCTGGAGTCCCTGTAGCAACCAGTGAAACTGTGACTGGAAAAATATTCAATTACATTTTAATTCACGTGGGGCTTTTTAGCAATAGGAGACCAAATGACCAGTGCATTCCATTCTCTCTCCCAGCATGAGAGCAGCTCTGGCACAGTAATGAATAAATAATTAAAAGTTGTTATATAGTCCAGATTTCAGCCAGCTTTCTGTTTTAAACACTGTGTTAGTTGTCTCAATTTTTTTTTTTGAAAAATATTTTAAACTCCAAATTGATAGATTTGCTGAAAGGATGTCACTTCTTCAAAGACTGGAGAAGATGGTCTTGTTCGTTATCTGCAGCTCATTTGGTTGAAGTGCTTTGAATGAAAACTCTGCCAGAAAATAGCCTTAAATCTCAAAAGAATTCTCAGCCTTCCATATTGCTTGCTCACTTTGGTATTTTTTTCCCCTTTTCTGAAAATGTGTGGGTGGGGGGGCATGACTTMGCTTCTCTTGAAAGTAACTTAAAAAACATTTTTTGCCCCCTCCGTGAAAACAAGGTTTTAATTTTGCTTTTTGTTTTTTTAATTCAGTTATAAGGCCTTTAAAAAGTCGCACTCAAGTTTATAGGACCTTATTGTAATTAAGAAGCAAATGATTGTGTTCTTTTTTTAAAAAAGTAAGAAAAATAAAAATTAATTTCTCATCCTCTTTGAACCTTTTCTGAAAACAACTCATGGATATTTTTAATTGTCTTTTTGCTGTACAAACTTGCTGCTCACAGGTTTGATACTTTTTTCTTGACTTAGTGTTGTTTTAGTGACTTTCCTCTGACCACCTACAGATCTCTCTTGACGGTTCCATTCTGTTCCTTTTGAAATCAATGGAGTTTGCCAAGGTTTTCAGTAAAAACAATACTTATCTGTGAAAAGCTTAACCTGAGAAACACTGAATGGCCTGCAAAGGCAGGTATCCCAGGGAAACCTAAAAGTAGTTCCCATCTGCTCTGTCTCTCTACATCCCATTAATTAATAACAGCGCCCACCCTGCCTGGGAAGATGGAGTTGCCGTGCTGCCCTGCACGGATGCTGCCAGTACATCTAACCCATATTTGCTCTCAGTTATGTATGCTGTGTGATCGATCCCCTGGAGAACTGGGCTGCTGCTGAAGAGATGGTGCAGCTTTTGACTGGGTGCTTCTAGCTCCAGAGGAATACCTCTTATAAAAGAGAACATTGAATGTGTCTCAATCTCTAAGCAATAAAATGTTGATATTTTTAAAATAATCCTGTTAGCTGAGGCATTATGTGATCTTTAAAGTGGACTGCAAAAGCGGTGATGACTTAGTTGTTGGAAAAAAGGAGGAACTTGGGCAAAAATATTCATTTTTTTTTTTACTAGAATTCATATCACATCATGAATATGTTGGGGGGGGGACAGCAAAATTCTGCGCTATTCTAAATTGTACCAAATTACATTTCTTAGTAATTAAATGATTTACATGCAGCTGAAGAAGTGATTGCAAACTACAAGAAGTAAAAGGGAAAACAAGTTGTGGGAAAGAAAGGCTCTTTGTGGGATCTGCAAGAGCCAAACTGAGTTTGTTTAAACCATTTGGGCAGGTTAAATGTAGAAATGCACCTTCCTTCAATAAAAACATCCCCTTGAATTGTTAATTGCTTTCAAACCTAGACAGTGGATGATTGTCCATTTAATAAACAATGTAGGAAGGCAGCTGTGAACACCATGATAAAAATATCTTTGAGAAAAGCCCAGATCTCTGAGGACTGAGATCTAGGTGACAAACTGTGATAGACCTCCAGCCTTGGCTCATCAGTAACTCCTGCCTTTTTCCAAAAAGATGGAGTTCTTTGCTTTGACTAAGCACGGTCTCTTAGTACCTACCTGATCAGTGTTGAGTCAGGTATTGGAAAAGAATGCCTGAGAAGCATAATTTTTTTTATGTGGGTTTCAGAATTACTCCAGCTGTATGTTCACTAAATGYGTCTTCATGTTTATCCAGTGAAAACAACTTGTGTCATGCATTAGCATAATGGTACTGAAAGGAAAAATCTTCAAGTGATGTTCTCATTTGAAAAGCGATTTAACGATATTGTACTAACACTACTAAAAGGTCTGTGGTTTTCAGATCCTGGTCTAGATGGAAGCATTGGTTTTCTGCTCAGCTGGAGGCCATGCACACTTTATAGAATTAAGAAATTAAGATAGGTTTTAACTTTCTCATGTCCAGTGTGGCTGGTAGCATATTTGGAGTAAAAGCCTCTGTAACTGCATCTGTTGTCACTGCTTCCTTCTTCTCTGCACCTAGTTAGTGCCTCTTAGTTTATTAGTATTTAAATCTGTTGATAATAGTGTGATGGAACAAATGAGCTGTGCATTAGCAATCTTGACTTAAACTCCTTTTAGTAGTACTGGTAACTTTGTAAGACCTTTTTTCCACTGTAGCAATTAGGAGTGAGTGAATACAAAGGCACAATACAGTAATAAATTACCTAGAAACTTCTGCCTTTTCTCTGGTAGGGGCAGAAGGTTTTTTTCTCAACAAAAGAAATGAAACTGTTCTTACTCAGGCGACATGTTTCTAAGAGCACTTTGCAGATCACAAAAAGAGAGGATATTTCTAGCCCAAGCTACAGTGTCTCAGTAATCCATACCGGTGGATCTAGGAGAATGAAATTGTTTTGCTGAACTTCTGTCAGAATAGCTGTTACACAGGAAAAGTAATAATACAAACATTTATCTCTCGGTGAACTTTTCAAAAATTTTTCTACTTGTTACGTGGAGATAGAGCTTTTCAAATATTTGCCAGTAAAGTGGCGGTTTGACTTTTAGCAGAATTTTAGTTTGCTAATGGCTGAGTATTAGCAACAACTGAAGGAGTTAATTGAAAACATTAGCCTAAAAAGCATGAAGGTACAAATATGAGTTTAAGGAATATTCTCACGGTTTAGTAGTAAAACAATGCGCACATGACCTGCAGTCTTATTGCTATTTGGGGTTGTGTACAAAACCAGCTCACAAACTGAGGGAGAGCACTGCAGAAAAGCAGATATGGAAAAATCRGGGAAAATGAGAACTTTCTGCCTGAACCAGACACTCTAGTGTAGCATGTGAATTCATCCCTATCTTGAGATTAAATAGTCTCCTACCATGTAGAACTCTCTACCAGCCTTTGAAAGCATCTATTGAAATCAAATGCTGTGGCCATCTAACTGGCAGACTCCTCCTGTGCATGTGGTCTGAACAATTCCTCCAGTATACAGCCTGTTTTTACCCAGTACCTATTCACACAATGGTGAACTTCCCTTAGCAAAGCTATAAGAAAGTTTTGGTGAGAAAATTGTGAAGATGGGAATGACTGAATTGCCTGCTTTCCTCCCCCAAATAAAATTTTAACACATAGGAAACTTTTTTCTTTACTCTTTCATATGCTTTGCAAAAATTCCTTGCTACTTACTGTGATAATTCATAGAAAAGTGCTGTTAAACTATTCTGCAATTGTTTTATGAACCATAACTTTTATCTTTTTACTCCTGATTGATTGCTCACATTGAGACAAAGAGCTCAGAAACATGTTTGACCCTCGATTTTTCTTTTAGTTTATCTCTTATGACAATTCCAACCTTGAGGAGAGAGTTGACCTGAAGCCTGAGTACTGCTACAGTGAAACTTTGCTCAAAGTATGAATTGAGTTAATAGAATACTATTTTAATAAACTCTGTCGATGAATAACAGAACAGTTGGCAATAAAAATTCAATATGAAAAGCTGGCCTCAACCTCCAGGCATTGCACGCTACTGATGAAATAAATTCCTTCTCATTAAATGTTTTACACTACCCAAATTGTATAGTGCCATTAAAGATTCATCTCTTATCATGAACAGGTATTGAATTTTAAAGAGAAGGCTGGAAGATATTATATAATGGCCGAAGCTACTGTTTCGGTATCTTGTTCAGGCACKGCTAACCAGCTGATTTACTTATGCCCTGTGCCAAATTACATAACAGCACATTGAAGAGGCAAGAGATCTTTCTCGGCACTCGGGACTGTTTGCAAATACCGAAAAGAAGTTTCCTGAGGTGACTGAGACTTAGAGCTGCTTTATTCTCTCTTAGGCATTTGTAAATTACAGCTGAGGGGATGAGCTTTTACTTCTAAATGTAAAATAGTGATGTTGAAGTGTTCAAGAGCAGTGGCACTTTTAGTTTGGTGGAGGCAGAAAAAATTTGATGCCAGGTCATTCTAACATTTTTACTCTTTGCTTGTAAAGTAGTTAACAGTATCCTATAAGATGCTGAGCGTTGTTTTTTTTTTTTTTAAAAAAAAATCCCTTCGCTAGAAAGCAACTGTGCACAGCAACTCAGAAAACCTGACATATTTTGTATGTGCATGCTATTTTTAAAACAAAAAGCCGAGTATCTTTTCCTGCTCCCATGAGGACTTGAGTTCTCCTCCTCTGCTAGCACTTAAGTTAGTGACCTTAATAACAATTAAAGCATTACAAAAAAGTAAATTATTGCTGTTTTGTTGATCTCAAGGGAAGACCATAGAACACTGAAGCCAGATTTTGGCAGGCATGAGTCTTTAGGATCAATTACTGGCCAGCTTACAAACTTCCCCATGGTTTAGATGCTAGCCTAAATTAAACTGTAATTTACAATTAATTAACTTCATTGAGAGCTGCTGGCTCTGAAAACCAAACTGAGGACTGCTTTTCAGAGATACCTAAATATGGATACTCTAAGTAGTCAAAATCAGTTCAGTGCAAACCATATCAGGCCAATGCATAAGGGGAGTATGTGCAAAACTGCAAGACTGATTAGGAAAAGGGCAGAAAAACAGCGTATTCGGTCTTTTGTCTCTTCATCTCCACATTTCCAAATGTTCAGATGCTAATTCTGTATTTCTGCTTCAACTGCAGGAAATAAAATACCTTACTCCAGATACTAAGCTCTTAAAACTGCAAAATCTTCCATTTCTCTGCCACTTGTTTTCTTTGTCAGGAAAATACATCAATTATTTCCTTCATAGTTGTGTGCTGTGGCTGTGCTGTTGGCAAGCATGAGCCTTTGGATTGCTTTGCAAGGTGCAAAGAGCTTCCTTTAGGGGTCCAGCTGCCTTTATCTCCCACTGAAGCCCCAAAGACCTGAGATTTCAAAAGATGATATAGGGCTGCTCTTTGCATTATGGACAAACTCATGACTGGCACATGCAGCAAATGCTCTGAGTATCTTATCTTATTACATATCAGTGACTAAAGAACACTCCAGCATCCCAAATCACAAGCTAGTCAAATCACAAGATATTATATGGCAACTAAATGTAGCACCGGTCTGAAAAACAAAGAGCCAAGAGTTCATGACATTTGATGCTGGCTTTGTTACTGATCTTTCTGCAGAAATTTACTTATTTTTATTGGCTCATTTTTCTCATACGTAAAATGGACATAATTGTCTACACCTGTTCTATCCCATAAGCTTATTCTAAGACTTAAAGAAGGTGTTAATTTAACTTGCAAAGCATATGGAGATCTACTRCTGAAAAACACTATTTTCATTCTAGCTATATTAACCTTTTAAAGACTGCATGTGCTTATTAAGATAACAAGCAAACGAGCTGAAAATTAAAAAATAGAAACAGAGATGGCATTGGCATGCATCTGCCTATAAATTGATAGTGAAGAATAGAACACTTAAAGAAAGCACTTAAAACCAGATTTTTCATTCCCTAGTGTTTCACTAAATACCAATTCTTAGAGCTTCCATAAAGCTAGCACTTCAGGAAAAACATAATATTCCTAAAGCTTACGGATAGAAATAGATTAACCTAAGAAGAGACAGTTATTTGCCTCTAAAACTTTGCATTTTCATACACAAATCAAAGGTTGTTCCTTTTTTGCTGCTTTACTAAGAAATGATTGTTTGCTTCTCTGACATCTTTAAGCTGCTTCTGTTTTTTTGACCCAACTTGGGTTCCAAAATTTTACAGAGTTAAAGATTAGGAGTCCTATCATTCTAATACAGACCTTTTTGTTAACTTTTCCAGGTGCCTTCCACAGTGTTTTGCCTCTTTCCCCTCTTTTCCCAGCACTTAAAAGCCATTAGACTTGTTTGAAACAGGCACTCTCTAGCTGAACAGATGCATGCAACACATAAAAGCGTGATGGAATGCTCTATGGTAGCATCTGGAGCTTTGCTTTAATGTTTCTTTTTAACATGAAATAGTTCTGAGAGTTCATTTGTAGCTGAAACGCTGTCTTCTCTAAGCAACACAATTAGGTCTGACCCTTCAAAGGGAGGGGAAAAAAAATATCATGGCATGTGTTTAAGGTAGAACTGTTGCTGGCCAGCCAGTAACTTTGCTTTGCTGTTCATCGCATGTTTGTGCAGCGGTACATAGCTGCGTATCTTATATACTAAAGCTCTCTTTGAAGTCAGGTTGTGTCATGAGGATTGCATCTTCAGAACCAAATCTTATCAAAAACTTCAACAAATTTTTTTTTCCAGTAGTTTTTCTTATTCTAGTTTTTGTTGAAGGAAATTAGGTGTCTTTAATAGGAAATTATCTCCTTCCTAGTTTTACTGTGACACCGTGGTGTTGTTGGAATTGCTGGTACTATTGCTGTGTATAAAACTGATGTCACAATGGTAAGTGTGATGATGTAAGACAAGAACAGAGCAGAAAGAGTGCATGAACTCTTACCGAGTCTTCCTACATGGCTGTACTGCTGCAAGCTCCTGGGAGGCAGAGGGAGGCAGTGGAGACAGCTTTGCATCATTTTATAGCCCTTGAAGAGTCAATTGGAGCCTCAGCATAGCTGGAAAACTACAGAAAAAAACACTGCGGCAGCTGGGATCTGCCCAAGTGCCACAGAGCTGCTTCCATGGTGCTTTCCCTCAGCCATGCCTTCTCGTTGCAGGGCTGTGAGAGAGATGGAGTAGAGTTGTCTCATTGCCCTGGGGCCAAGCGGCAGCTCCCTTCACTCAAAGGGGGATCACGGAGAGCAGCTTACAGCAGTTTTCCAGCTCTTTGGTGCCAAGGCTGGTAGAGAAGGAGCGAATGCTTTAGCCCGTTATTTCCAGCCATGCGGAAGGACTGACAGGAAACATATTTAAGCAGATGTCTTGTGTGTTAACAGAGTTTTAGTGAGTCATCTGCATGCCCCTAGGCATTTGGAGCACCAGACAACTTTTTAATGGCTGCTCACAGTTTAATGTTATACCCACATTCCATGCAGTTAAATAAAAGCCAAATCTTCAGCTGGGGGAGGTCAGCAACACTTTGCTAACCTCATTAAGCTGCTGTTACTGAGAATCTGGCACAAGAATGTGATGACTGGTATTAACCTCTATCTTATTTCATATTAAAAATTGGAATCTGATGCTGAAGTGTGAGTTGCATCATTGCAGCAGTCATTTGGGCCACCAGCATTTGTCATCTTCAAACAGCCCTCGCAGACAAAAGACTTTTTGTGAGCTGGCTGGCAGCCTGTGAGGTGCATACGCAGCTGCATGCTACATTGGCTTTCCCCTTTTTTGTCCCAACGCGCAGCTTGGGAACTGACTCAAAGTGAATTAAAAGAGCAAGATGTTGTCTGGATTAGTATTTCAGCTGCTAACAGTAGCAAGCTCTTTTTCTTCTCTGGGTATAAAAATGAGTGTCTTATATCAGGTAAATCATGGTCTTGCTGCATTTGACAATCCAGTACAGCAGCTACTGATGGCAATTGGAAAGTTTCTCTTTTCCATCTGGCCTCTCCATACTTGCCTGTATCTTCCCTTTCTTCTTGTCAGTAGAGATATAGCCCCATCTGTTGCAGTCCCTATTTAATGCCATCTAGTTGATCAATCTTTGGTGCTGAATGGAATTAGCAGAGGAGGATATGTAGCCAGCTAACAAATTGGTTATTGCATCAAAGGTCAGGAAAAATATTTGCACCTAACCATGGCCTGCATAACTGATGCTGAGCAACACTGCCTGCCTGTTCCCATCCTTCGGGCCTGCCACTAGGCTTGGGTGTGAGGACAGGATTTCTATACAAGCAGGAACAAAGCAAAGCCTCATCTTACATAGTTTCCTGGACAATTGCAAACCATATTTGTTTGCACATCTGCTGTGTGTTTCATACACCTGATAACCTGATGCCATGAATTGACATGAGGCCATTCCTATAAACAACACTAGTTAAATCAGAACATATGTCACAGAAGCAGGACAAAAGAAGATTTAGCAGTAGCAACTTGTGTGAGGAAATAAAAAGAGGAAATTACAGAAAGATGATGTCTAAACTGAATCATATAATATTGCAGAGCTGACTTCAGATTAGTGTAATTTTTTTTATAGGCATGCTTTCCCCACCTCATACAAACAACTCGATTACTTCCTTAGAAGAGAAATATTTTTTCCAGACTTTCTCCCTACTTATTCTGTAAAAATAGTTCTCATCAGATGTCATTTTTGCTTATGATTATTATACCAGACAACACTGATGTTAAGTATATTTATGAAGGGGGGTGACTTCCAAGATCATCCTGCAAGTGCTGCTGGCTTCCCCCCCCCCCCCAATGTGGCCTTAAAGAATGCATATTTCTTTTTTGATTAAGATGCATCCATTTTCACAGTATAGTCCATGTGCTACAAGTAGTTGGTTAAGAGGACTCAAAATTGTGGGTTATTTCAGATAGAATCAAGCAACAGGGGTGTTTCTTCTCCAAGGAAACAAGACTTCTTAGTTTCATCCTTTGATTAAGTACAGACTAATTTTAACAGACCCTGAGCTTTCAATAGACTCTTCTCTGAACAGCGTGGAAATGCTGATACACCACCTCAGTGTTGCTGAATTGTTAGTAGTTTTTTCAGCTGAATGGTAAAGAGTTCTTCAAACCACAGGTTACTTCTGTGGCTCAATTTGAGGCTACTTCCTTAATGTCCTGCAGAAAATTCACATTTAATCCAAAATTGATGGAGAAATGATCTCATTTTCACATTCAGTGGTATCAGATGTTTCTTCTTCGATATCTCAGACTGCTGCATCCTGTCTTGAACGGTTTTGACTTGCAAATGCATTTCCTGTATTGGAAACTAAAATTTTGCCACACAAGAAGACAGTTTGTCCTACTACGTATGCTTTAATTTTCATTGTTACCAAGGGGAGAGAAGAAAGAGTAAAATCAGTGTAAAGAATTTGGCTCTTGGAAATGTGCATTTATTGGTGATTCTTCCAAATTTCCCATGAAACTAAAGGCAAAATTTTTCATGCGTGTCTACTTTTGCAGTCTGATACAACATAATATCTGAGGTTTTCTGTATGAATCCCTGATGCAAGTGTGCTTTACTAACAATAATGGGGAATGAACTTGTGTGGCTTTCTCTTAAGAGCCACATTAGTGCAAAGAACCCATGATCCGGACACAGCCTTCCTTGCTTCTTGAATTGATATGCTATGAAAATGGAAACAGTAATTCTTTCTTGCCTGTTACTTGTGAGGTGTTCACTTGCTGTGAGAAGGGGAGAGGGCAGATGTTGACATTGTAATTAGTAAACAGGTAATATTTAATTCCTGTAAATAGTGTATTCCTTCAGTTTCATTCTTTGGTACGAAACCCAAAGGAATACCAGAGCTCTCACGGACTACAGCAAGCAAAATGTATTAGAGGCGGTGAGGTACTTGACATTTTAAAAGATGAACCTGAATGCATGGGACAGTGATGTCTGTGCATAGTGGTTGATTGACAGCTTCATCCTTACAATCTGTACCATGATTTTAAATACTTCAGCTCTCACAGAGATATTTGAGCCCAGGCTTTTTTGTGTTTGACAGCAATCAGTATTAAAGTTTTATTCTGATTCTGAAGAAAACCAGGAAGCTTGGGTTTGGTGTTTTTTGGCTAGGACCAGTTTTCTGTTCATATTGATGACTAATAGGGCTTAGTGGTTTAGATGTTTTCCTGAAGGAAAAAATTTTCAAGACACAAACTGCGTTTATTCTGAAAAGAGTCTTGCTCAGTGAGATCCTTGAGGACACCGTGATTAATTAGAGTGGGGTGATATTTTGAATGAATAACCCTGTTTTTTTCATATCAAGTGCTGGCCCACTGACATCCTCAATCATTGAGATACTGCCCAATATGACAAGGGCTAACAGAAATGGGCTCTGCTTCTTGAAAACAATACTTGACTATTTCAGCAAGTAAAGATAAGTATGAAGCCTAAAATATCAGCTACAGGGATATGAATGAGGAGCAACTTCCTAGAGCATCTGTAAGCTCCTTGTCACTTGACATTAATGATACATGAATAAGTCTGTACAAATAATACATCATGCAAGTAGCTCGTGTTTTTGAGTATTCTACAAAGGAAACCACTTTATAATAAGTGAATTGAAAACATTAATGGAAACAGTAGTATACTGTAAGAATGCTGAATAAACAATGAAAGATGGTGAAGTTTCATAAAAATCTCTAATCTATATCACAGAGTTATCAGTAAATTCCATTATGGCTTTGAGTTCAAATAATTTAGTTCACACAGTGTTCATCTGAAAATAATTTAAGCAAGATATACTATGTTGATTTTGTCTATCACTTAAATCGCATTAGCTGTGGGACCCGTTAACTGTATTAGAGTTAACAAGAGAGCAATATTATGCACAATATTTATCCTTGAGCTGTTTGGAAATCAGCTGCTGCTGCTGGAAAATGTTAGCTAGGAAACAAATTTGGTTGAAAGTTGCTGGTTTTGATGAAAAATCTACCCAAATGTGAATCTTGGCTATAGAATGAAATATATGAACAAAACTTGCCATGAAGGACTGCCTTGTAAAAAAAAGAAGGTCCTCCAGTGTTTTGATGGTGGCTAAATACATTTGATTCAGGCAGAGCAGGGCTGAGAAACAAGGTTTCCTTTATTACTGTTGAGAGTCCTGAGCAATGACCTGGTTAATACTGTGCAGTGGAATATATCCCTCTGCGAGACTTTCCCCCACAAAATTGAAAAGATTTAAGATTCTAGCCAATGTAAAACGTGAACACTTTTGGTATATGAATCTGCACAAGATGGGAGAAGTATTTCATCTCTAACTTTAAGCTGAGGGCCAAAAAATACTGTGTTTGCTATATTCTTGCAAAAGTTTTAATAATCTGCAGTTTAGCTCATTGAAATTAAGTTAATTCTCATCCTGAACAGGATGACTAGAGTGACAACTCTGTTGAAATACCATCGGTGTTATAATGTCCACTTTTGATCAGAAGTGCCATGGTTTATCAGAAAGATATGCAACTGGAAGCATCCATCTCATCACATCCTAATTATAGGTAAAATTTAAATGTCATTAACACGTAGCACGTACATTATTATATGTCTGTCACTCCTTGGAAGTAGGGGCCCAGCTGTGTAGGATGTAGGTATTTGTCTTCCTCCTATATATTGTGTTCTGACTGCTGACTATGAAAGTCATTTCCACCGTATGGGTCACGATAAGCCCTATATATGTATTTAATAGTTTAGTTTTGTAAGGATGGGCTGTAAAGAAGCAGAAGATTCTCAGATTTTTGAGCTATCATCTCCTGAAATGTCCATCTAGGATATTGCTGGTGTATGTCTTTTGTCTAGCAGCTCTACCTGAGTGATTTTGCTTATTACCAGCTACTCTTATTAAGCTTCCTTTTTCTCCCTCTCTCACTCCCTCTCTCCCCAACTCCCCTCTCCCACTTTCTCTCTCTCCTCCCTCTCCCCCTTTTCCCCCCTCTCTCCTCGCTCCTCACTCCCTCCTCTGTCCTGCTCATCTTTCTCCACTTCCTTCTCTCCCTCACTGCCCTCTCTCTCCCATTCCCTTTTTCTTTTCTTTTTTCTCATCGTTTCCTTGTTTTCTCAGTAGTTGCTTAACAAAGGTTTAATTGTCTGTGTTTGGATGTGTATCCACCTGGTACAGTTCTGATATTACCTGGATCATAAAATCCAGAGGTAATCTAATCACTTTGTACAGAGGTATAAATCTATGTTATTATATTCTTTTTTATACCCCCACTTCTAATAGACATACTTGAATCAGCACTGCTTTTTAAGTCTTTCAGAATATGAATTTCATGTTCATTTGTAAATTGGGTAAGCTGCTGAAGCCCATTTTTCTGCCAATGAAAGCACAGTATAATGGCAAGGAATGGAATGAGCTGAAAAAAGAGAAGCTGAGGTGAAGGTCTACTTTGTTGTAGACTTGAATGAATTTTCTTCCATTTCCTATGCTATAAAGCAATCTTTTGGCCTAAGTTTACTTTACACCTTATTTGGACAATCTTCCTTGCTATTTGATATAACTGAAATTCCAAGGGCATTATAGAAGACTTGCTGGTTTTTAGGCAAGTGACTTGCCAAGAACTTCTCACTAGTCTTCTCATTCTATATCAGTATTGATCTGGGCTAAATTTTATTTATCAATCAGCTATGAAGGGTGAAAACCTGCATCAGGACCTCTAACTTTAGCTTTCTCAGGTACTAGAATGACATCTCCCTTTATACTTAATGGAGAAAGAAAAAGATTCAACCTTCTTTACAAGCCAGGGAACCAGAATACTCTGAAATGCACTCCATCTCCTGGAGGCAATGTATAAAGAAAGAGAGGATGAACTTAGTTACCTAAGTTAAATGCCTGAAGGTAACAATCCCATCATACCACTAATTTCAATAAGAGCTGAGAGTATTAACTAGCTTTTAAGAAGTATGCAGGTCTTTGAAGGCTCTATCTGTTATTGAATAAGAGCAAGATAACCAGGCAGCTACCCCACAGTAAACAAGACTTACTTGCAGAGCACTTGTACTCTACAGGTGCTTTCTTTTCTCAGTGACAAGTACAACATATTTCACAACAACAGCCTGAACTAGGTTTACTGGAAAGACCAGTGCAATTGAATATGAACTCTGCAGTCACTGCCAAGCCACAGCACTGTTATAGGCCAAGATCAGTGATGGCATTACTCTCCTCCTCTTTGCTAGCTAAGTTCCCTTCTCCCTTCTCTAATACACAGTAGCTGTGGGAATACAGATTTTGCAAGGATCTTATAGTCCAGTGAATTTTAAACAGGCTACAGATCACAGTGTTTAAAACTGTTTTGAATGTCCACCATAAATTTCACATTAGGTAAAAGCATCTAAAGAGTCTTTATTCTTACTGCTAAGAGATATCTGTAAGAGGAATGGAGATAAAATGAAATTATATCAAATGCTGTTGCTGTTATAAAGCTGAGCCTTGCAGCCTGTCTAAACGGGTAGTGGAGAGCATAGGAAAATGAAAACAGTATTTTACAACTGTAGTGAACCTTAAATGAGAATTATTCCTGCAAGCAAAGTATTTTCTTTAAGGAGTAACTTTTGTCTAAAAGTGATACACTGGGTTTCATTCTGCCATTGGATACTTTCCAAATATCCTTTTAGGCTATTGTCTTTTGGGTCATGGTGATCCACCACTGCAGAGAGGGCCAATTCCTGATGGCACTTGCAGGGCAACAGAGAGGGTGCTTTTGGGCTTTATGCACAAAGACTTCTGTGCACAGCTGCTCCCACTTTTCAGTGACTATGTATCATGCTGGAAAGACTGTAAGAAGTAAGTTGAAAGTATTTCTGAGATGTAGCTGTCTTTTATATCATCCAGTGMAGAAAGCAGGGTACTCCTGAGTGGGCCTGTTATCAACAGGGTGGGTGGATTAATCACTGATAAAGAGTTTAAGGGTCATAATGCAAATGATCCTACCTAGGGATTCTGCTGTCTGAGGGTTGATCAACTGTTACCTGTTAATTTTACTTCCACATTCAGTAAGTGATTGTATGTCTGGAAGTGTACAAGTGAGCACTGTTTCTGTGTGGATGAACAGAGAGCTACTGGCTTCACTTTTCCTATGTGTTTTTTGACCCTTTTGCCTAATATGGGTCTCTTCACTGCCATGCTAAGATGTTTTCCCATGTGCTTGAAATGGGGCTACCCTCTATCAGCTCAGAAACCAGAGCGATCAAGAGAAGATGATGGTTATCTTTTTCTCTGTGAACACATGGAGCTTGTTCTTCCTGACAAACAGCAGCTGCCTGTGTGGAGATGGTAATTCTGGTTTTGTTTTATAGCGATTTGAGTGATTTTGTCTGGGCAGGATGGGACTCTTCCTCACTTTCTAGTGAGAAGCCATATGGATGTTCTTGAGATCTGCCATGGTACCTTAAGTGTTCATATAGCTAAAATGTGAGGCAGGAATGGCATTCACCCAGGGATTGTGGCTCTCATACTCGGCTAATGTGCCTCAGAGCCCAAGGTCTATCTTCAGAAATGATGTGGGCGCTTCAAAGCTAAATGCTCAAACGTGAGCTGAGTGTGATAGGATGTCTGCACATGATCTTATCTCAATGCTCTTGGGGAAAAGGGTTTTTTTTGCAGTCAGTGGGAATTTGATACCTAAGTTTCTTGAGTATCTGTTGGAAATCTTACTGTGAGACTTATCTGCTTAGGCATGTATTCAGGAAAAAGTGAATTTTTTTGGGAGGAATTTTTTCTGACTAAAGATGGGACAGGGCTACGTTCCAGGTTTACAACAGATTTTTTTTTTTATTCTACTTACTACAAAATATACAGAAGAGTAACAAATGAAATGTGCTTAAATGAATAGCCTACTCTCTAAAGAAATCTGATACCAGGTAGAAAACATTGCTATCTGTCTTTTTCTTAGGGACACTTAAGATATGGGGCAATCGTCTGGCATAACTGTAGTGACCTTTTCTTTTCTCAGCATGGGCAGTATTATATTTTGCCTGGGGGCAAAATTTCCAACCTGTTTGCGTAAGTCAAACAATAGAAATCAGAATTTCCATGAAGACATAAAATTTCTTCTAACTACTCTGGTCAAATATGCTGTCCATATTCAAGTAATGAAATCTGAAGAGATTGGTACTATTTCTGTGAGTGCAGTAACAACAGCTCTTCAGTACTGTGTTTTTTTTTCAATGGCTTCTGGATCCTCTCTTTCTTGCTAAAACCAAATAAATAAAATATGTGATTATTTTTTGCTACTATGCAGGGAAGAGATAGAGACCCTCAAACCCTATCCAGCAAGTTCTTTTAAAGCCTGAAATTGAAATTAGGATTTTGTTCAAGCAGTCTCTACCACTTCTGAAGGGGGAAAAAGCCATTCTTCCAGTCTTGCAGTTGGAATTTAAAGAACTTTATGAAGATGATACATGAGAAAAACAGTTTCCAGCTGATATTCTTAACTGTTACCTTGCTAACAAGAGGAAAAAATATGTTAAGCTTCTGTTATTTTTGAGTTGTCAGTGTGACAAAATGATAGCCTTCCTTCTTTGTTTTTGTGCATATATTTCTTTTATAGTATCTTACAGAAAAGACTCCTAAATTGGCTGCCCTCTAGGTACAATTAGCTTCCAATTTCCTTGATAGTGTCTGAATTGCAACAAATGAAGGAATCAGACTTATGGTATGAGAAGAGCCCACTTGTAAACACTCTTCTGATCATAGCATGACTTCAGCTCTTTTCTGGCATGACTGCAGAAAACAACTTACTTGCATGTGCTTGCATTATCATCCTAACCGAGATCAACATCAGACATGCATGTATATCTGCCTTGCAAACCAGGTTCTCACAGGTAGTTCTGGAAGATTTTTTCCCATTGGAAGCATTGAAGGGAGCAGGCATAATGTTGCTTCAATTTTACAACCAAAATAACTCTACTGAAGTAAATGAACTATTATACTGATATTTTAGGTCCATATATGCTGCCCCACAGAAATGTCAATGATCCTTTGCCAGGCTAATCTTCCAAGCCACTGTTATTGTCATTAGGTGATGGGTCTGCAAAGAAAAGCAGTCAGAAATACTGAAATATTCTGCAAGATATTGCCTGATTAACAGTAAGCGACAACCAAACAGTACCCCCTCCTCTGTGCTAAAAACAACATAATAAAAAGCAGGTGGAGCAAAAGATGARCATGAGATTCCACAAAATGTTATACCTCCCTTCCACTGAGAATGGAAGTACCTTGTTCAGTCGCATTGGTTGCCCAGACACCAGGCGTAACTGGTGTATAGAAGACTGTTGTTCGTATGAGAAGACTCCAGTTCAAATTCTGTGTACTTTTTTGGTGCATTTCTGATGATGATAGGACTTTTTCTTGTGAAATTTAAACCTACTGGCTTAGATGAGTTCCATTTGTCTTTAAATGCCATGAAGCGTATGCTGAGAGAATTATATCAGACACAGATTTTCTTTTTTAATTGAACTTAATATTTGTGGAATGCCTGAGTTCTGTGTAATGCTCTTAAGTACCAACATTTGCCTTAAGACATAATAGTAGCACATATGCAGTATGCTGTATCCCACCCATCATATCATCAGGCTATCCATCTGCCTAGTAGCCGCTCTCAAATGGGGGAGCTGAGCATCATTTATACCCAGATCTTATTTCTGCTTGAGAACCAACAAGTACAAGATTGTCATGTGCAGGGGTTTTAAAAACAAAATCCTCTCTGGATCAGATCTGCTACCTTTGTGTAGATTTACCTCCTTCTGGAAACTAGTGAGCAGCCAGTGTGAACTCTTGCCTGCAGAATGAAAATATCAATCTGATCAACATTTCCGCATTGCTAGCAAGATAATCCTTCATTTGAACTGCTTATCTGAAATCTGTCTCATGAATCTGATGGGAGGATTTACCCTAAGTAGTTAATTACGGTGTTGTTAAACTTCCTCCTCTCTCCCTTATTCCTTCACTTTTAGAAAAATCATGCAGCTATGAAGACTTTAGACTTCAATTAAAAACAAATGAAGACATCTTATTTATGCAGCTCCATGTTGATTAAGACACCTGAAATTATCATTATACTTTTGTCCTGATCTTATTCTCTTCCCCAGGTGCTCACTGTTGGTGGCCTCTGTCAAAGGGAGGACAGTGGGTTAGGTGGATTTCTAGTCTGAGCTAATCTGGCAGGTCTAACAGAAGTTAGAATTCTTTTTTAATTGTCTGCTGTTTTTTAGGGGTCAGGTTGGACTTAGGGCACCTTAGCTGGAGAATTCCACCGAGCGTGAGGCTAAGCCTTGTCTCGTGTCCTGGGTTGAACTTAGCTGTGAGGGAAGCACAAAGACAGACTGAAGACATTACACTGGGATCTTCTTGCCAGATTAAACTCCCACATGTCCTAGAAATAATTTTTACTTTTCTCATCTGACCAAACCATGGCTCCTATTCAAAGTTCAAGGAATCTGTTTTCTACAGTAATTTGTGTCTAACTTGAGACTCCAGGGAAAGTTTTAGTACAATTTTAGGTTTCACATTTGACCCCTTATGTGATGGTGATAACTGCCAATACATGTCTTTTAACATGAAGAAAAAGTACTGTGATAATAAGGGAAATAGGTTTGGGTTCAGTTCTCACGTACATAAAGCTTTTCGTCTGTGAAGAAATGTTTCACTGGTTATCCAAGTTTTTAATCCAACCTGTAGATCCTTTTTAGGCTTTGTTTGCATACCATCTTTCTTTTCTCTCAGGACGAACTAGGAGAGTGAGATCGGTATATTTCTACTGTACAGCCACTGAATGACCATTCAGTTCCACTGCAATAGGTCTGGTTTAGGGTGGGATTTTTCTTGTTTTTTCTAACATAGCTTATCAAAAGGTGCATCAGGAGACCTTTGAGAAAAAATTGAATTAAAGTAATAAAAGACTTTTTTTTCTTTTTTGTTAGAGCCAAGATACTGATAAGGTTTATCTTCTCTTAAATAATTAGAAGAGTTTCCATTCTCCTTTTATGGAGGTGCTAAATAGCCCTAGACTTGACACATTTCTGGTCTGGCCTTTTTCTTAGGCACAGCTTTCCTAGAAAGCTCTCCTGCTCCAAAGCAGTGCATGTTGTTCTGTGCAACACAGTCCCTGGAGGAAAATGAGCAAATGGGTACTTGGTGGTCACCTTTCATGCCTGGAATAATCTCAGAAAAAGAAATGGCTCATGTCCAATCTCTCGTCCTATTAATTCCTAAAAGAGCCTAAAGTCTTCTCTTCAGAAGGTTTATGAACGTTTTGGGGTGGGAGGGAGAGGGGGAAGAGTTTGTTTCAAATTGCCTTTCATTACCTATACAGTAATAGCTCAATCTGGATGAATCTTCAGAAGCTCCCACTGAATCCTACAGAAGTTTTGGACTCTAGTATTTCAAGGGCGGAGTTATAAAGTAAGGGGTTTGGGGTTTCTTTTGTTTTTTGTTTTTTTTCATGAAGACATTTGCTTAGGCATTTTCATGGTTTTCCAGTGTACTCTCCCTAATTCATCAGCACAGGTGTTAATTTGATACCTCTAATTCACATGGTCCTGGCTCTCCTAAAAGTTTTAGGATCCTTTTCTTATGTAATATAAAGTTTTCTTAAATCATTCAAAGTGACACTTCTGGCAGATTTCTCCAACCTAACATTCTTGACGAGATGCTGAAGTATTGCAAGAGCTGTGCATAAACTGTGACCATAAGCTGTTTTCTTCTTTTCCCTGCCCCCTCCATATAGATTTTGACAGTATTTTCTTGTGTGGCATTTAGAATAGCTATTTTTTATGGGACAGGGTAGGTCCTGGCCATTCACATCATCATGTATACAAGGCACTAAGTACTGAATTATGATGAATTTGGTATGAAACACAGCTTCAATTTTTTTCACATTCTGTTTCTACTGAGATCTATCCTCAGAGGCTTTATTAGCCCTGAGGCAGCAGGATCCTCCATGTGTGTTCAGTAGTTTGATGCCCAGAGAGAGAACCTCTTAGACTGTGGAAACCTATGCAGGACCCTGCTTGGGATCAACTCCCTTTTTTAAATTTCTCTTATTGGTCCTCAGTACACAAGGTTGGGTTTTATTCTTAAATTTCATAGCAGTTTTGTAACTTGAGCAACACGTACGGCAAAGAAAATGTGAAGAAAGAAAATGACTTTTCTCCCGCTTTCTTGTACTAATAAGTTGTTATTTCCTGAGGCTATCTACTTAACTGCAACTGCTGTCTGTGCCTGGAAATGTTAGAAGAAATGACATTATGCCTGAGTACAGCAGCTTAATCTGTGGTTTTGATTTCTTCTGTATTTGCCACCAGGCCCTTTGGGAGGCAAGGTTATGTTCCCAAGATTAAGTAGGTTCTTAAAGCACATTCAGTGACTGCTTTGTTTTCCTGGGACTGTTTTTCATGGTTGGTGGCAGGAAAGTTTCTTGCCACTCCCTTACCTGAGGTTTATGTAATGGACTGATAGTACGCGGTGCTCCCTTAGAACTTGTTCCAGCTTGGCAGCGCTCAGCTCTTCTTGAGTCACTGCAAAGCAGGCTGGGATTTTCCTTGGCTTTGGATGTAGATAGGTAATTTCTTGCTACTATGGGTGTTTTGGGAAGCATCCCCAACAAGAGTCAGGCTCCCAAACAGGTACTGAGAAGGCACAGCTACTCATGCAAACTCTGAGGTTAGAGACTCCAAAAATATGGACTAGCCCTGAGACCCAGCCATGGAGCTTTCTGCTCTGGGTGTTGTGCTTCACAGAATCAGATACTCGCTGTAAGTGTGTGTTCTGGATATCTCTGCCTGCCAGGGTCAGTTTGAATCTCATTTCACAAGGGTTTTAACATGTTGTTGCCATTTATGCAATACATGTGTATTTTCTCATGGTTGCTGATTCGTTTTCCCACAGATGAGACTTAAGCATATCCACCATATCCCACTGAATTGTCAAAATAAGCCTTTTACAGAGAAACGGCAATACCAAATGTAATACTTCTTGAGAGAGAACTCTACTGGTGTGAGTCTTCACCTAGAAGCCTCTAGAAATTGAGCAGATCAACCCCGGATGACACTAATAACCAGCCAAACACTCTGCAATTTGGAAATTTTTCTTAGAGAGAAAGAAATGTGTCTCTAAACCTAGGGTAAGCAAAAAAAGCAAGACATAAAGTAAAACAAAGAACAATACATTTTTTCAGTTGTTAGGGGATATGATACCACGCAGGCAGTCTGGTGGGCTCACGTCACATCCAGTAGTCAAAGTGCTCCAAAGTGATAGACCTGGACTAAATCATAAAATTAGCTGCCCCCCCCAACTCTGCATGTGGTTTGGACAGTGAGGTGCGTTTGTCCCTCTGAAGTTATAACCGTAGGACTAGCAGGCCTGCTTGCTGGCAACAAGATAACTTCTCTCTTTTTTTTTCTCCTTGAAAAACTTCTSCTTTTTCTCCTCTGGGGGTTTATGATTCACTTCCTCTTCTCCAAAAAGACAAAGAAAACCCAGCTCATATGTAGCTGTCACTGCACACTCCCTGGGAGAGGCTGACAAATGTGGGTGTTTACTCTTTTGAATCCTCTATCGAGAATTTTTTTCTTTTTCCTCTTCACCCATAGGTGGAGTGAAGAACTCTCTCTCACAACGCTTTTGACAGGAAACTTGCATTAAAAATAGTACACTTGCTTTCTTGTGGCACTAGAAATGATCCAAAATCTTTGCATTATTTCCCTAGCCTTTTTTTGCCAACTTGCGTTTGCCATTTGTATGCCTGTTACCCTTCGCTGGCAGAATGCAAATATACCCAATAGGGCAAAATATCAGTGTCTTTTTTGCTCTCCTTTCTTACTAGCATAATAATGCAATGTTTGTAACGCAGAGAGTTCAGGGCACCTTTACTGCCAAATGAAAAATTGTTTATTCTGTAATGTTTGTATTCCTATATTTTGTGTGGGAAGCTTTTTTCCAAACATACCCTTTGATCCTGAATTACCAGAATTGTCCTTACAAATTGCTAACAGCCCCAAATAGCATGCAAAAAGGTTGCACAACATACACATTCCTGAGAATTAATGTTTAACAATAGAGTGCCACTACTGAGAAGACATCTGTAAACAGTGCTTGTTTATATGAGAACCCTTTACATATCTCTGGCAGCAAAGAGCGGATCTCAACAAAACTTGCACCCGAGTTATACTGGCCTTACGGTTCCTGTACTCTTGTAAAGCACAGCAAAATAGACTGTCCGCAAAATGAGCTTGTGACCTTAAAAGTTACTACAGGCACTCTTTGTTTACCCCTCTTTTATTTGCAATTTGCTTGTAGGCGTCTTAAATAATGTTACTGCACTTTAGTCACATTTTATCTTGTGCAATCACCTAAAAATAAGCATAGATGCTCAAGCTGTGGGTTTGCACTCATGAAAATATATATAAATTTCAACAAAAGTTGGTATACACACAGGGTTGCATACTCTGCTTGTGCTTGCTGAGGTTAGCTTGGGCTCCCTGATTAATAGCTCCAAAATATTAGTCAAGCCCAAAGTCCCGTTATAGTATGCAAAGATAAACTCCCCTTTCACAGGGGAAGAAGTGTGTCACTATCTTCATGGGTCAGACAGATATATATATATATTTTTTTACTATTAGAAATAAAGCCTTTTGTTGTGGTTGTTTTTGTTTCTCCACAGCTAAAATAGGATTTTGCTTGCCTATACTTGAACCATTCACCAGTGGATCAGGGCTGATGGGCTGTGACCTTCAGAAGTTAATACATTACGTAACAATAACATAAAACATTAAGTTAGCAAATGCTAGAATTAGTGTCAACTCCAGAGAGTTTCGGGTCCAAGTGTCTTAACTGCTCTTCTATGTCACAGGACTCGGAGTATGTTGCCGTTGTTTCATGACTGCTTGAAGCTGTCGCTGCCATTGAAAGAAGTAGTCACGCACTCACACACACCCCAGATCAGCTAACCTATCTCAGTTAACAAAACCCTTTTCTGTTTTGGGGGGTGGGGGGTGGGTTTTTTTTGTTTTTGTTTTTTTCCTGCCTTTACCTGGCTAGTTCCCAGGAACAGCTCCCAGCAAGACTGTAGCAGTGCTTGGGTTCAGTGGTGTGCAGTGGGTCTATCCCTCATGTCCCCTTTCGAGCCATACGGAGACAACTAATGTTGCTGTGTGCATTCAGGAGAGGGGGAAAAAAGAGGGAATGGTGTAGTGGCAAGAAAAAAAGAGGGAATGGTATTGCTGGGGACAGACAGGCCAGCGAGACTGCTTCTTTCATAAATGATGCCAACTTAGATTAGCTTGAAGCGGACTACAAAACTGCATCCTAAATTAAGTTTCATCCCATGTACCCAGTATTATTCATAACTGCTCAGAGCCAAGGATTCTGTAACAGCCTGGGATAGTATTTAATTACCTTAATATGACATTGTCCTTTTTTCTTCCTAGAATCTCCTGTTCACTTCCTTTCCCAACTAATGAGACAGACTACCCTGTCTTAGCACAGCCCAGACTAGCCTCTATCCTGCAAACCAGTTGTAGCAGGGAATCTGTGGAAAAAGAAATGTGTGTTCATTTAACTAAAACCCTGCATCGTTATTCAGACGTAACCCTTTTGCCAGGACTTGGCTGGCAGTAGCAAGAGCTGGGTTCAAATACAAGGGAGTCACTCCTAAAACAGTGACTTCAGACCACACCTGGAAAGCGGGGAAAAATTTAGTAAACTAACTAATTTTTCCCATTTGCAAACAGGAATCAAATGGCTTATAAAGTTTTTCTTTGTTTTTGTTTTTTTAAGAGACAAACAAACTCTAACCAGGTAGATAAAAAGAGTAGTAGTAACTGATCGTTATGGTTATTCTTTAACTATAATATTCATAGCCTTTTCTTCTAAGAAAGCAATTCCTAGGCTAGACCTTTCCCCATCATCTGCTGTAAGCGAAAGCTGTTTGGCAGGGGAGCAAACCCCAGTTTCAAGTGACTGCTGCTCATCTCGGCCGACTGCTCCTGGTCCTCAGCCATTAACTGAGCTCAGCTGAGTGCAGAACTCAAAACAGATCTTCAGGGAGGCACTGAAATTGTTTTTTCTTTCTCCTACGCTTGTRCAAGCCTGTAACACAAAATCTTGTGACCTCCTTGCTAACTAAGCACAACCGCTAGTTTGCACCAGCTACTGGATGTTATTGCCTTAGCCTCGGATAGCCATTTACCCAGATACGTTTCACAAAGCTGCAWATAAATTACGAAACCATCAATATTATTAGAGCTGCAAACTTTTCTCCAGTTTGTAACTCCCTATTTCTCAGCAGTGCCTCGCACGCATAGTAACAGAACATGCCCAAAAAACTGTTTTGGGAATGGCTGTTGGTGTTTTCTGTTTGCTTCGCCCTTGCCTCACTGGCTGTCCTGTTTTCTCACTGTACTCTCACGTACTAAAATACTGCAAAACCACAGGTTTTGTTCTGATAAAATTTAAACAAAGGATGAGTTCCTATCAAATTTGTTGGCTCAGCTGTTGGAATCTATTATTAGTTTCTTTAAAACCTCTCATTAGGAATATTTATTAGGGTTCAGAATTTTGGGATTCAGTTTATCTCAGATGTCCTTAGTTTTCCAACAAATCTGACAGTGTAACCTGGGGCATCAACAGAGATACCCAAATCCTCCTGGGCATTCAAGAAGCCACAGGCTTTTGGAGCTTCCAAGTCAATATGCAAAAAAAAAAAAAAAAAAAGTCTGGCATCATAAAATTATATATATATGTATAGATATTTTACAGTCTGTATTATATCTATCTGAAAGTTCCAGGCATAGCCATGCTTAGTATTTAATCATTAGGAAGGAGTGAGATATTCATAAAGCAGTATGGTAACAAATATAATTTCATGACCTGTATTTAGACAATAGTTTGGAAACAGAATTGTGAGGTATAAATGAACCACGTTGTATAATTTTCTAAGGAACCACCTCCAAACTGAAAACCCAGCAGGAAGGCTTTTTGGAAGGAAACTAAACTTGAGATGACACTCTTGTGAATGTCATACTCTTTTTAAAAAGGTTAAAAATACCACATTTTAAGTTCCATAAATTGTCCAGTTATTCTACTATGTTGTGACATTAAAATTTTACAGAATGAGAAGCTTATACACGACTAAGGATGACTTTGCATTGGGAGCCTACCTATAGTTTAAGGTACTCTGTGAGCTTGGTAATGACCCAGCTACACTTGGCCAAGTTCTTGAAGAAAGGTTTCAGCCGTAGTCAGCTGAAGTAGCTATGGAGGAGGGCACTAAAACCTTTAGTTTGGAAAACTGTGGGGTTTTTTTCACTAGGAATGCTATCATATCCTGTCATATAGAAGGCAAAAAGCACATGTAACAGTGATGTAGAGGCACACTGCTTCTGGGGAGTGACACCCTTTGGGAACCCTGATGGAAGGAGTGAGTAAAGCACTCTCCACATCCCAGACCATCCTGTTCACTTCAAAATTTTGCAGCGCATAAACCTGGAAAGTCTGTTTTACGTTGGGAAAAGGATCAGAGAGGCTAGCAGGAGCAGGGTGTGACCCTGCGGAGAAGCTGTTACTCTGCATTCCTCAGGCAGCATGGGCTGCTGTAGGTCTCTTACGACAACCTACCACAGAAGTCGAGCTCCACCTCAGATCGTCTTGCACAAGAAGCAAACTGTGTTGCCAAGACTATGGCAGCATGCGCAAATGTTTACAGACGGGAGCTGGCTGCACTCCTACGTGAGGGCAGGACCATCTGACGAGTGCGAATGCTACCATCCTTTTAGTTGCTACTACATAATCCACCATTTCTGGGAAGCAGATGCTTCCAAAATCATAGCCAGTGATTTCATGCACATGCATATTCCCTGTCTCACAGGTAATGTGTCCTCAGTCTCACTGAAGGAGATTATCTTCTGTGTGTGCAGGTAACATGGATAAGCAGAACACTGATTGCACTGAACAGTGAGACATCTTCACAGAAGTCATCACCTAGGCCACAAAGAGCTGTTATTCTGCATAGCTGGTTACCACATATGCACACATACAGGGTCTTAGTGGAGCAGACTCTTACTTCCTTCATAAATATGGGGACTGGTGCTATGTCATAGGCAGAACATGTATGAACGGTCGAAATGTCACCCTCTTGTTTATCATTTTCCCTTGGAAAATTGCAGGGAAGCTGTAGACTGTAATATCTCAGTTGATTAGACAGTTGGAAAATTAAATATTGTTTTGAGTTAAAGTTTCCAAAGATTTACATATGCATTTTGGTTCAGTATTGTTCATTGAAGTCAGTGTGACTTTGGGGAATTAAAATGCCAATTAGGGCTGTGAAAGCACTTCCATTGTTATTATAGCTATTAATTTAATGCACTTTAGGAAGGTTTATACTTTCACTTGTGATCTCCTATTAAAAGAAGAAATATTTACATAGAGATCTGTGGGCTTTTTTTAATAGTTCATCAAGCTATGAATAAGTATAAAAATTAAACAAACTAAGGTATTATTTAAATATCTATGGATACATATCTCTCTACTAAAGAGACTGAGGTGCATATTCTAGACCCACAGTGGCTACTAAGGGATTTTTAGTGATACTTGCATTGTGTGAAAAGATCAGTCTCTGCAGGACTCTCGTTTTTTACTCTGTCATCCCTCTCTGTTGAGAGAGGAGATGGTGGAGAAAAGGTGGGGCTTTGGTTTGCTGCCTCCTCATCTGGAAAACAGGGTTGTGCCAACACGCTGGGTGATGAGCGCCGTGCCAGCCATAGGCTGCTGCAGGCAACATGCTGGCCATGGGGGCCAAGGAGAAACCAAGTGCGGCTCTTGGCACCACAGTTTGCTTTCTGGGCTGTCCCTGCAGCAATGCTGTGGCGCTCTGCCCTGTCCCAGGCCTTGAAGCAATTTTACAAGTGAGCTTTGGAAGCTGGTTATTCTAGTCACCTGCCGTGAACAGTAGGAAATTGGTGTTCTTTATTTACAAATTAGGGTTGTTCCATATGTATTTTTCTAAAGTAACTTAAAGTAGCTGCTTTGTATTGTTAATGAATGGAACCAGAGGTAATCATACTGTGTATTCCCTGGATAACTGCAGATGACTCATCCAAAGAAAGGGAGTGTTGTTTCATTTTAATTGTCATAAGTTATACCCTGCTCCTAGTCTAACATTAGAGTGTGAGGAGAGCTGACAGCCTAAGAAAGGACAGAGAAATAAAATGGTTCCAAAGATTAATTGACCGTCGTATGTAAGGTAGGGGGTATTAAAGCACATTAGAGACTCCTTTTTCCTTGATGTTGTTCTAGTCAACAGTAGATTTCTCTGAAAGCTATTGTAGTTACAGAGGATTCTTGGGTGCACCGATATGAGTGACTAAAGATATGATTAAGAGATGATTAGCTTCACATTCAGGAGGAAGAGGAGAGGAAATTATAGCAAAAGGTTGTGTAAAAAGCCCAGTCAGTACTGCCCATGTTTGCGGGTGATGTGAAAAATTGGGCAAAACCAGCTGGAGCCAGTGGAAAACCTCTGACTAATATCAGTAGACTTTGGATCAGGCCAGTCATGTTCTCCTGATGATCCATATTTCCTCCATCCCTCTTTGCTCACCAATTTATCTCTTCCTACATCCTTGTTAATTCAAGGAGAGTTTTTCTTGTTTCTAATTATGTATCGCTTATAGGAGCGAGGTGAGGAAGGTGACCACAGCCATTTCTGAAGACAAAAGCATTACCCTGTCTTGTTCCTGGGTGACCACATCTGTCCAGTAACACTGTGGTGAAGCAACTGTGTACTTTGTCTCAGCCCAAGTTCTCCTGGTCTGGTACAACTGGACATCTTTGGAAGACCTCCATTCCTCTTCCTTTGCCCTACCCAGCTACCTGATATCTTCTGGAAACAAAGATAAGCAGCAAGATTGGTCTCAAGGTACGTTAGCAAAGAAGAAGGAAAAAAAAGTGTTTTGTCACCTATTTGATGTCAAGCTGTAAAGCTTCTGAAATGTATGAAGGGTGGTCTAAGAGTTAAGACATCTTTGCTGCAAAAGATCCAGGTTAGGCCTCAAAAGGAAGGGTGGTGGGGAAGCAACCCTCTGCAATTGTGGACATGCCAGGTTATGGCAGTGGTTAGAAAAAAATTGTTGTACATAATGACAATCCAAATATGCCCCATGGGAATTCCTTAAGGCAAGTTTTTTCTTTATCTCCTCACTTTTGTAAACTGAGTCTGATTTACATATAAGTCTTTATGCAGCTCAGTTTTCAGACTTTATCTGACTTCTCTAGACACTTTTGTGGCTACAGGAGCCACTGAAACTCTATCCTTAAGGGCTCTGATTCTCATATTAACATAATTCAGTGATTACAGCAGTTTCATGTAGTCTGTATGTGGGGCAGGAATGCATGATAGGTATGCCTTTTGGAGAGCATTCAATAATTTAACAGCACAGAGTTATTCAAGTCCATGTTCAGTTTATGGAAAATTCTAGAGATAAAAAGTTGAAGAGTCGTATTTTTATTAATGAATCAAAGAACTTAAGTCTAATATTGGTGAGTTTTCACATGTATGCAAATCTTTGTGTGCTTTAAGGTGTTGTTCAGCTAAGGCCACCATGAACTAAGTAACTGAATAGAAATAGCAGCACCAAGCATGCTGCTCTTCTGTGTTTTTTTTGGTTGTTTTTTCATAAATATGTATGTATATGTCTGTATTGTAGCATATTACTTTTGATAAAAAGCAGGACCAAATGGTGTTTTCATTTATGTTGCTGTAAATCAGGGTTAACTGCCTTACATGAGGTGCATCAGATGTGATACAAGTGTGAAATGAGAATTGTGTAAGTAATCATGAAAAATCTACAAAATCTAGGTTGTTTTTTATCCATCTTGAAATTTTAAAATGAAATCTTGAGATACTAGTGTTATACTAATTATTGAAACTTTCTAAATTTCAATGAAAGACTATACGGAAACATCTAATTAAAAGTGGGAGAAACTTTAACCTGGACTGTGAGCTATAAAATAGTTTTGGACTTTTAAAATAAAGTTTATCTCATACAGTGCTACATATTTAGAGGGAACTGTAAGTGGATATAATTCTTCTGATTATAGCTTGACCACATTATACATAGAAAAATAGAAATAGCCTTCTTGAAATAGAAACTCTGGTATTAAGTATTCAGTAGTTCACTTTAGAATTGTTTTTTAAGGGCAATCAGTCATTGCAAGGACTAACTTATTTCAAAAGTGACTTCATCACTTTGAAGCTTAACTTTCATTTAAAAGTCAGTGTTAGAAGAAGGCATTCCTCACTGCCATTATTCACAGCATGAACAGTTCTTGTTCAAAGGAAAGCTGGATTACAATATATGGGAGGGACCCAGAGTAGTTTACACAGCAAAGCCACATTTTGTTGTGCATGTAATGTGCTGTATAAGGAAAATTGGGAATATGCCATGTCAGTAGCTTATATAGATATCTGTTTTCTTAATTAGAAATAGACAATACATGGAATGTCCCTTCCGCTGTCTTCTTGTCACTCCTACCCTGCTTTACAAAAGCACGGTCTAGCTGTAGCTTAATCACTGGAAAAGAGTCATACCAAAGTGTTATGCTGTGACTTCACACCACATCTAAATGAACTATTTTCAGAAAAGTGAGCTTCTGTGCAAATAACTTTCCATCAAAGTTCTTTGTTTCCCTTTCTGCTAGCTCTATTGGGCTGAATGGTCCTGAAGATGTACTTTTCTTTCAAGAAAATACTGATTCTAAGCCTGGCACAACACATTCTCGTTAGAGAAAGGAGTAGTGTTCGAGGGAGTTTGAGTGGCGCTGGCATTCAGGAGGCGGTGAGTCTCCTCTCTGAAATGTTGCTTGGACAATGTCAGGTTCTCCTTGGCTTGATGAAGAGCAAAACCCTTGCAGAGAGGAATGGCTGTAAGCGGGTCACCCTGACCAATGTTCTCAAGAGGGATTACCCAGTTCAGTACAGTAGAGCTACTTTTACACAGATTAGCTAATGTTTTGATTCAAGTTTATTTTGCAGTCTGGTAAAGACTGTCCTAATGCTTTTTTCAGTCATATAATATGATATGCCATTAAAGATTTTTTTTTCCACTGGGTAATTTTATTGCCTTCTCTTTCATGGTTCATACAATAACCCAAAAGTATAACAGATGAGCATGAGTCATGCAATGCTTATTCTCATTTTGGGAAAAATCTTACAGTAGCATTTTCCTGCAGAAGGCTCTGAACATAGCCATGCCTAAGAATATGAGATCTGACCATTTCGGTGAGACCAGTCATCTATCTAGTTAATTATCCTTTCATTGGTGTTGATTTAATTGCCGACTGGCGCTGGTGTTTCAATTCCTGGAAAAAAAAAGTTTGCATGGTAGAGAACAGTGGCTACAAAAGGCTACTTGTCCAAAATGTATAGATTGAAATGTTAGAGAAAAGCAATCATCTGTAAAACTCTTGGGGGAAAAAAGAAAGAATGGCAGAATAAGCATTTAATCAACATTCAACTTTTAAAACAAAATCCTTTAAGAATCTACACTAGATTCAGGACTGTGTCAACACATTATAGAGGCGTACCAGCTTCAGTCTGTTACACTGATGTCTGCTGTGTCCACTTTTAACTACATTTAATATAACCCACTTTTAATTTCCTGATGGCCAAGTTCACAGAAACTCCTTTTATTTAGTTTAACTGTTTTCCCTTCTCCCTTCATGTATATCACATTCCATACTCTGTATGTGTGGTCCAAAATACTCTCTAAGGCAAAAGGACTCTGGCTTTCCATAATAATTTTACCCCAAGTGACAGTGCTAGATCTGTCCTGCAGGTCCTGAGCACTCATGCTTGGCCAGCTCTGAATCAAATGACTTCTGTTCAGCGGCAATGCACAGCCGCGCTCTCTCCACCACCTCCCTCCGGTCCGCGCTGAGGTTTGGAGGCAGGAACAGAGGTTTCCTCAACAGCTGTTTCCAAGTGAAGGTTGGGGAAGGCTCTGCAGCTTTTTGCATCAAGCAAGCAATTATGCACACTCCCAGTTCCTTCTTCCAGGAGTCTTAATACCCTCCAAACTCTTGACCGACTTCAGTAAGTTTCAGAAGATAAAAGAAGGTGGTTCTCTGAAAGGACCTACCTTTCAGGACAGAATAGGTCTGGAAATTAACTAAAGACAAAGGGCAAACTTCAGCATGAGTATGTACGCAGTAGGTGATTACCTGATAACTCAGAAGTAACACAAATGGCCCTGTCTGTAGCTACATAATATATAATATAAAACCTATGTCCATACCCCTGTGCTCGTTCAGGTGGCTTCTTTGACATGTAGTCATATGATTACTACCTTTATTAGTTCTTCCTCTCTTCCTCAGGAGACCCAATTACATCACAGACTTGTTAAACTAAATCTCTAAAACCATGCAGAGAAATAAGATCACTGTTTCTTAGATTCTCAGAGCAGGAACTATTTTTTGTTCTCTCCTAAATGTTGTACACTTTGGTATTGAGTCATAAATGAGGCTCCTAGGCACAGCACTAGACAAGTAAGAGAAACAAAAGATGTACCAGACACTTGTCAGCGATTTGCTGTGCGACTATGGACAGAGCCAAGGACAATTTGCATATCCCAGTTCCCCCTTGAGTGCCCCTAGGCATTAAATAACAGTGTCTTTCTAAAGCAGCTGCTGTCCTCTTGGTTTTTGATAATGTTACGCTAGTATCATATGGACTAGCAATGACTTAATATTTCTTCAAAAAAATTTTGTATCAGTTTTATTTGTTTCTTGACAGGCTTCTCTAACATCAATATAATTTGCTCATGGCTATTTTAAGTTCCCAATATAACCGATAGGAGCTATAGGGTTAAATCCCCAAACAACTTATTGGAGAAGGGTGGTTCTGGGACTCAGGGGTCTAGCAAGCCCAGAAAATTGACTTTCCCTTCCATTTTTCCTGTGGATAGGAAAATAAAGGATTTTCATGAACTTGAGGCTACACAGCTCCAACTATTACATAGCCAGGAATTTTGCAGTAGTACAGCAAATCTACTCTCTTATATAAGGCTTAAACTGCAACTTCCAGATTGCTTGGAGTGGGAAAAAGATTTGGGCTTATGTGGCAAAAATGTGTATTTGCTATTAACTAAAATCCCCCACATTAACTAACTTCTGTTCACCATCTTTTCCTATTATAAATTCAGGTTTGTTGTATTTTAGCCCTGCTCTTTAAGCTCAAACCTGGCTTCAAATTCTAGGATGATCCTCAAGCAGTTAAACTGTAGCAAAAGATATAAACTGTGCTAGATTAGAGAAAAGTCTTGGATAACTGGTGTATATTAACTAATCCTGACCTAATTTTAACCTCTTTTTGCTACATTAGAAAAAAAAATTCTTTGGTATTAGACTTGTCTTACTAGATTCCTTACATGTTCAGTTAAGTTTATACTATAAACTAAAATTCCTGAAACATGGCAAGATAGTTTTATCAGAAAAAGAATGTAGCCTTAAAGGTTTGATTCAGTAATATAATTAGCAGTCAAGGTCAAGAAAAATAGGAATAAAGTTTTGAAGACTGGATAAAAGCAGAAACATGAAATTGCATTGCTGATTAATACAGTATCATTTCGTAAGATATTTAATAGCAAGGGTAAGGTATTTTATAGCAAAGATGAGGTATTTCATAGGTATTTCATAGCAAAAATGTTATCATCGAAATGCCTTAATATTCTCAGGAAAAATATTGAGGAGGTCATCTAAATGGAGACGATCGATCGTGAAACTGTACAGACCAGAAAGCGTTAAAAAGTCAGTCCTGGGTGGCATTGCACATACTCAATCTCCATTTCAATTCTCCATTTCATTTTTGCGAATTTGTAGTTTTGTTTCTCTAAGTATGGCTAAGGGAGTCAGCTGCCTCTCTTACCCTTAGGCCCTCTGCATATGTGTTGACATGACAAAAGGRGAAAAGAAAACAGCTTCTTAACTTTCTGCTGGGAAGAAGAGCCAGGAATGCAGGAGAGAGACCTAAAGTCATCAAAGTGAAAGGAGATGAAATTAAAGATGACTATATTACAGTAAATCTTTTTATTATACATTGAGATAGATGCACAAAAACAGATATTGTGATCATAATGCAAAATCCTCGGTACAAGATAGAGAAAGGTAGAGGTTTACTGCATTCCTCCATTCATGCAGTACAGAAAAGATGAATGTTTTTTTCCTTTCTGTTATTGGCACATTAATTAAATGTCTAAATGTTTCCAAGGATTTGTGATCTGCCTGGCATGGCATTTTCTCACAGATAGCAAAGCCATCATTTCCACACAGCTGCTGACATAGATTTACCAAGCTTTGCTCCCTGAGGAAGAACCTTTCTCTCACTTTTTGGGCCAGAGAAGTTGCTTGCATTCCTGCTGGACGCTCGGCTAAGCGAGGCACTGTTGGATGGGCAGAATAGGCGCAGATGCGAGCTGAAGATCTGGCTGAAGGGAGGGAAGGGCTTGGGGAAAAGGGCGATCATTAACAGCATAGCCAGTGGGACTGTCACCAGTGCAGCTACGGGAAAAGGTAAGTCRGGGCTCGCTCCCCTTTGCTGCTCACAGTCACTCGCTGGGGTTTCTCACCTTCAGTCTGCTCAGCTTGTTCCCGACTCCCACAGCCTGACCCAGCCATTCTCTCTTCTGTCCTCACACCACGGCTGGGAAGCCAGGTGGAGATGCAGGGCAGAAAAACTCCTGAACACCTGAGAAAGGCCAGGGAGGCCCAAAACGGAGCATCCCCTGAGAGCAAGCACACACTGCAGTGACCTAAGCCAGGCGCCCCTGCCTCTGGCTTGGTTCTCCTTCCATGCACAAGTGCAACGGCGCTCTCCTAGGACAGAGGGAGTGAGGTAAATATTTCTGAAATAGCATATGAAGATGTTGAAGTGCCACCTACATTGCCGCAAAGGGTGTGCTGATGAGCCTGTTGCAAAGCCCTGCCTCGTACTGGGGTGAAGACCTCGCAAGGCTGAGGGGACAGAGCGTCTCTGCGCTCCCTTCCCCGGCTGTCCCGGCTTACTCCGCTTGGTTGACATATTCCAGGAGAAGCCCGGGTTACGCTTGGTCYCTCACCTTTACCTTCCAGTGGCTCTCTCGACTGAAGCCGTCTACCTAACGTTAAAGGAGCTGTTTCCGCTGCCTCCGAGAAAGACGAACTATAAAAATAAAGGCGAGGTGCTCCGCGTGGGAGACGGGGCGGGGGTCGGTCACCCTTCCCGCGCAGCTGGTGGGAAGCCCGCTGCCGGCAAGGCCGAGCCTCGGCACAGCCCCCGGGGGCTCCCGCACCGGCGGCAGCAGCAGCAGCGGGGGGAGACGGCGCTGGGGGTGCGCGGCTGCCCCGCGGCCGCTACGCGCGCTGGCAGTCCCCGCGCCGGTGTCTGTCGCTGCGGGCGGTCACATGGGGCCGCGCTGGCAGCGCCTCCGCCCCTCCCCCAGGTAGGAGGGTCCGGCGCGGCGCGGCGGCGGGCCGGTGCTGGCTGGGCCGGGCGCGGTGCGCGGAGTGCCGCGGCGCTGGCCCGCAGGGGCTCCCGCCCGCTGCTGCGCTGCCGCGGGGGC
>NW_020449830.1:784497-943502 GCF_003343035.1 Apteryx rowi | reverse complement strand
CGGGAAGCCCCCCAGCGGGTAAGGCGCCCCCCGGGCCGGGCGAGGGCAGGGCAGGCCCTGCCGGGGCAGAAAGCGGAGCAAGGATTTGCTTTGGGGTGCCTCCCCCCTCCGTGGAAGGAGCGCTGCTTGCTTTGCCCTGTCGCTTTCTGCAGTAACCCTGCTGCGGTTGGTCGGTAGTCAAGACCAGCACTTGGAAAAGTGTTTGTGGGTTTTCTTGTGTTTTTTTGTTTGGTTGGTTGGTTTGTTTTGCAACCTCTGCCTTGGTCGGGTGCTCTCTGGCCCGGCGCAGAGGCGAGGCCGCGTTATTTGCAGCTGGCACCGCTGCCCCTTGCGCGCGGCCCCGTCCCGCGTGGGGTTTGGGAGCCGCCGGCGGGGCCGCGGCGGCGGGGGCAGCCAGGAGGTGCGCGGGGCCGCGGCGGCGGGGGCAGCCCGCGGCCTCCGGCCTCTCGTGCGTGCGCCCGTCTGGGTGTGTGGCAATATGCAGCTGCCAGAAGCCTTCGAAAGGCTTATTCGGCCTTCAGCTCCTTACCCCCGTTGCCTGGTCGTGGTAGAGGGGGGGGGGAACCAAAACCCGTTGGCATTCTCAAATTAAAAATGCCAATTTTTTTTTTAAGACTTAGTCAGTAGACCGCGGTGCTGGATGGGCCCCTCTGACATCTGGAGATTCCTCCGAGACCCTCCACCGCCCCTGAGTGCTTGCTGAGGTCGTGGGCATGCATGTCGGCTGCTGTTTAAAGTTTCTAGTGCCTTTTGGTGACAGACACCTATTTAATAGCTCTAACGGACCCATGGTAATCACCCTAGTGTAAATCACCTGTGGACTTGGGGTTCTTAAAAGAAAAAGAATAAATAAATAAAGCATATAAAGTAGCAAATTAGTCGGGCCACTAATTAAACACTAAAAGCAGCACCAAGGTGAAGTCCCAAGTGGTCTCTTTTTTTCCGAGGAGAAGCTGGGCAAGTTTTAAGAGCTGCACTGTCTACTCATAGCAATTTGCTGCTCTACTTCACACTATGTGCATATTGAAAAAAGGATGTGATTGGTTCAGAAGCTTTTCTGTTTCATTTTTAGTTATAATATTTATGTCATAAATTCATTGTCAACTAAATAGAAAACAGTTTTAAAGTCCATGTTGATAGACTACAGTAGTTTTGATATGTTTAATTTCCTTAGTTTCTGTTTTTAATGGGAGGTCTTCCAGGGCGTGACTCAAAAGTTAGTCAGAACAGGGAGTGATGGATGAAGGGAAAATGTCACTGCTAGTGCTGTATTAATAAAAACTCTGTGCGAACGGTTATTTCTTTAACTTGCAGAGCATAATATAGCTTGCTGCTTTGTTGTAAGATGATTAATCTCTGATCAAAATTAGTCTATTTGATTATGACTTTTTAAACTAACCTTTTAAAGAAAAGCAATAGATATAATGTGTCTTCCCTATACGTCCTTATAAAGATTTGATTTAGTAATATAGCTGTTCTCCAAAATTCTGATGAGGAAGAGATCTGGGATGCAGATTTACATATGTGTTTGGAAGAGTAACCATCACTTCTCAAATGAAATGTTGATTGAAAGACCCATCTTGATTGCTAGGTATCAAAAGATTCATTAAAATGTTTCAGTTTTCAACAAGAATCCATATTATTAATGCATCTCAGATGAAAACTGGTAGAATCCTGAGAGATTCACTGAAGTTTCAGGTGCTTTATTAACCAGAGGTCCATGATATCTATATAGTCAGTTTTATCACTTTAAACTTGAAGTGGATTGCATGGCCAGACTCTGATAACACATATATGAACAGAATAATTAGAGTAGCTGCATTAACTTCAGTCACCTTGTTTCTGACCTGGCATAAGGAGGAGAATTTAGTCTTAAGATTAGAGGCACCTAGAATCGCATATAGTGCCGAATGTGGGTGCTAATCTGCTCCTGCTGAACCTGATTGCAAAGCTGTCCTTGTCCTATACATTAACAAGGAAAGACTGTATGTTTTATCTTAATTCAGTTAAGAGTTAAAATACTGTTGTGTTTTCTTGGAATTTCAAAATTCTCAGTCTGGCAAAGTCCACGCTGTTGTTGATGGTTTCGCTGGAACAGTTCTGAATTCCCGGAATTACTAGCCTTAGCACTGGAAACGGGTGGGTATTTGGTTCCTAACTAGGTTTTACTCATTTGGTGAAGAAATCCACTAGGACCAGGAAAATGTGGCAAGAAGACAGCTTCATCTATTGTTGATTCTCTTGTGGATCCAAAGGTGACCTGTACCTATGGAACTCGTCAGGGGAACGTTTAATTTAAGGGGACTATGGCACAAGTACATTCCTTTGTATGGGAGGAGAAATGCTGTATAAATGTCTAGCTTATTGATTGGGTTAGCTTGCAGTTATGAAAGCAAGAGGTTAAAATGACTGTGGCTTTACAATTTTAGACAAAGTTTAGGCAGAGCTGTTTTGTATCTATGTAAATCATTAATAGCTCTGTTAAGAGTTTCCTTTGTTAAACAATGACCAAATTTAATGTATTATTTGGTACAGAGTAGAAGACAAGATGACACTGCTGTGTGTCTTATGCAGATAATTTGACAACATATATTTCCTGACACAGCTGCTTGACAACTGCACATTTAAAAGTAGGATACTGTATTTTTGTTTAAATGATAAAGGAAAAAATGTAGTTTGTCTTGGTGCTACAGGGTTTTTCCCATTTCTCAATTTCAAGAATAGTTGTAGACTTCTCTACCAAGAATTTTATTATTACTAATTGCTAGGCATGAGTTTTGTGAAGATTTATGGAGCTTCATAGTGCTTCATTTAATTAACATTAATTTTAGAAGATGAAGGTGAATTTAAGAAAAGCAGTAGCAGCACCAGAAGTGAGAATTTGTTCTTCTGTAATTGTGCAATGGGTGCTAGAAGAGAGAAATGTTTCCTAGTGCCTTGGTGTCTGCACCTGCACTCATTTCATTAGTGAGAGCAGAAGTAGGCCTCTGTCTCTGTGTTTCTTGAATATCTGGTTCATGAATTTGTTGACCATAATTTGGCATAATTGACATATGTCTGTCTTAAGTGGCATAGAGGAATCAAGCCTAAAATGAGGACTTTTAGGGTCAATTCTGTTCTGCTTTGTTAGGGACCCTGCAAAATGCAGAGCATCTTCACCTGTCACTGAAAGCAACTTCATCTCTCCCTGAAACCAGGGGCTTGGTTCTCTGTGCTTTTTTGTCTGAGTACAGAAAAACTTTCTGGGTAGTCCTGGGCAAAGCAGTTAGGCCCTGATTCAGGAAAAGTCTCTATATTAAACAAGATGTGTGTATGAGTAGGACCTTTATTTTCTGTGCTTCACCTTCCTTCCCTATCTCACAGGCCCTTACAATAATACTTAGCAAATACAGGCACACACGCTAGTGGCACCTGCTTTGGAGTGACTTCAGAAAAAGGCTGTGAAACATCAGTAACATTTACATGCAGAACTCAGGAAAGCAAACCATCAGGTGAAGAAGAAGTCAAGCAACTTCTTGGTATTATTTTGTGCCTAGTCCACACAGTTAAGCAGGTTACTTTGTGAAACTGCATGTCTAGCCTAAAAAAAAAAGTTTTTATTATGCATATGTATGCATATACTTAGCATATTATATGGAAACCTTATTTTAAAAAAGCCTGAAGAGAGCTGTTTTCCATAGAACACTAAAATACTAATATTTCTTGCACACTAGTCTGTCTGTGTCAGAAAACTCACATTCAGACGTCACAGGATTTAGGATATACAGAACTAATGAAGTAATTTAATCTTTAAATCAAAAACTAGAACAAGTGGAAAACTGGGCAAGCTGCCTGCATTTCACCTGCTTTATGTTAAATTTTTGTGTAATGCGCAGAATAGCGGATGGCAAAGAATGGTGAATTCAATTGGAAATGTAGACTAATAGCGTGGTATTTATTTTGGACATTCCTATTTTGGCCAGTTCAAAAACTAACACTTCTGCTTTTGACATTATACCTCATGTTTGGTCCTGGTTTGTGCTTACACCACCCTGGCAGAGTTCAGGTGTTGCTGCTTACGTGTACCTCTGAGGCAAGGAATTTCTCTGTAATCTCTCTTCTAGCACCACCGCCAGCGTTATCTCTCTCCTCACAAATAGTTTGGATCCAAAATATTTCTTGTTATGTCAGTGGAGATATGTCGCATTAAATAAAACTCATGCAACAGTGAGAGAAGAATTGTGCTTGCTATTATGTAAAATGGAACAAGGCAATTTTCACTGTATTTTGCACCTCTACATGAACGTAACTATTGGCCTAATGTATTGGAAAGCTTCCCGCCCCAGTCATGACTCATAGCTCAGGGTTGCTCATGATGAGCAAGCTAATTGTAAGAATAAGCTAAATGGCGAGATTAATGCAGTACAGTCCAGTCCAGCCAGCTGTTCTTTTGGAATTCTGGTTCCCCATTTCTCCTATCTTCCTTTTCTCCTTTTTTTTTTTTTTTCCTCCTTTTTCCAGAAATGTGAGTGGTGCTCCCGAGTTGAGGRATGAAGTGGATGGCTTCTTGGCTTCTTAGAGTCTCTTCTATTTCTGTGCTTTCTAGGATATTCAGGGTTTGTTTACACTCTCCTGATTTCCTAATTGTGTCTCATTATTTTCTTTCCTGTGGATATCCGTCATATTTCTCCATCTTACTCTTTTTTTTTTCCCCTCCTGATGCTGTTAGATGAAGCTGAACTGTCTCTTTCCTACTGTAGCATGTCTCCTTGTTATTTCTTTGTGTCTTTTCCTTGTAATTCCAGTTGGATTTCACCCCCACACACACACACCCAGCTCTCTCTCCTGTAACTTTACATCTGGGTCAAATTGCTCATCTTTATAAAAGCACTTTATTGCTCAGCAGGTGATAGCACTACATTTTGATGGGCTAGATTTTACTTGCCACCCTGTCTGGGCCAGCTGCACTGAGTACATTGAATTTCCAAGCTGCTGGACTAGATGAAGTTGTGTGTGTGCATGGCGATTGTATGTGTGTGAATTAAAATTTTAAGCGATCTGCGTGCAGTTTTAGATGATGTTACTTATTTTACCATCAGAAAAAAACAACTTTGTAAATACTTATTTTGAAGTCATTTTGGTAAACACGTGGCTGGTTTGTGCATAGTTCTTTAATCTTGCTAGAGAAGTGGCGTATTGCTTTTTTGCCAAGTAGCTCAGATCAGAGAGCAACCAGAATGAACCGATTTTTTTTTTGCCCTGGAAGGAATGATAGTTTTTTGTGTGCATATTCTTAGACATCTATGGCATTTTAAGTATTTGTTAGTCTCCTCTTACTACAAACTTGAATTGCCTTACAAGCATTAATTTAGGTTTTCTAACAATATTCATTTGGGCTAAAGAAATATACTTAGGAAACTCCCTTTTTTTTAATAGGCAAAAGTATGGACACGTTTACATGGCTTGCTCAGAAAGCAGCCAGGAGGCCTGTGGCAGAGTTGGGGAAGGAACTCGCTTCTCCTGCATTGCAATTCAGTGCCCTAACAAGTATTTCCCTGTGCTTGGTCTTTAGCTACTCTGTTAGCATCAGTAAACACTTGGTTTTCTGGCAAAGATTATGCTCTGTATAGTGCGGCTCTCTGTGTTGCTTTGTTGTTGTGATTTCCATGGAAGTTGACAGCTCTCACATTTYAATGCTTCTTGCAAGGGTTTCGGGGGTCTTTAGATTTTTTTTTTTTTTTTTGAGTGGGTGAAGCCAGTTTCTGCGCTAGAAGTTGGGAATGGAAAAAGACTTTAAACCCATGTTTTCAGATAAATTTGTGATTTAAGGATCTTTTCAAAGTAGCTGCAGTTCCAGATAATGGAAATTACGGCCCTTATTAACATATTAATTTTCTGAATGTACAGAGTGTTTCCAGAGCTGTTAGTTGCCCAGTGAGCCAGACCGCTTATCATTAAATAAGTGATCCTGTGAATAGTATATTGTTGTCATAGTTTCAGCATTACAATGTCAGCGATGAGCCAGGGGCTYGATTCATGCCAAAAAGTGAGTCACAAAGACTGCATGGCAGGGCAGTGCTGTGATAGCTGTGACATACAGCATCTGATACCCATTTTTAGTGCTTCTGCACCAGAAATGTTGTCATTTCAGTGTTTCGTTGTCCCACCAGTTAATGAGCTTCATGAGACAGTATGCATGTGTGCAGAGCAGTGGTTGTAATTAGAGAAGTAGAAAAAAGGTATTGAGAATGTTTTTCTGTTTATGTTCCTTTGTTATCGCCATAGCTTCCAGGCTGAGAGTGTCTATTGGACAAAAAGCTTTATTTCTTACTGGTGGCCCTGTAAATTCAACCTGATATTTGAGTGTTAAACTGTGGTTTTTTGTGTTCTTTGCAATGTATTACATAGATGAGAGTCAGCAGTCTCTTGTGACAAGTTTCAGTGATGATCTTGGTCACTTAGCTCAGTGATGAACTTAGTCTTAAAGCTTCTTCTGAGTGTCAAAAGTGAGGGACCTCGCTTACGGAAAACCCACTTCCATGGGCCTGCTCTGCAGCAGGCAAGATTGAGCATTAAACCTGCTGTGGCTTTTACTACACAAAATTGCCACGACCACCCAGAAGTCCAGTCTTCCCTTTTGTTTCAAGCAAGAAGCCAAAGAAAGATAAGCCTGGTGGTATTCTTGAAGCTGTTGCATTGAAGTTGATGTTTCCTTAGTAAGCTCTGCACATGACACAGACTAGAAGAAAATTCAGTCTTTCTGAGCCATGTTGGGTTTTGGTGCTAACAGTAGGAACTTCCTTTACTCAATAAAAAATGAATACCATGCAAAGTCACACCACAGGCATAGAGGCTGAGCAAGAAAATTACATTTTTTGTTATCAGTGTTCTAAGTATAGCTACATGGTAAAGTTCGACAGCAAGTACCAATCCAGAAGTACTTAATCAGATAAGTGTTTCTTTATGTCCATAGCAAGGACTGCTAGTAAGCAGTATACAATTCTTTATTTACCATATCTGTTTTCCTTTACTGTGTGTCAGACTTTATTTAGGTAAGTGCGTGCTGATCTAGCCCATTGTTACTGAAATCTTACTGTGAAATTGAGCAAGAAGGGTAGAACTCTGTTGTTACTTTTGTAATCCAGTGTTAAATGCCTTTTGTTTGTTTTTCTTTGTTTTTTTTTTTAGGACTGTATGAATACATAGAGATTAAAGACGAGTAACCTCGATAATTGATGAGATTCTTTCTGAGTTTTCAAATGTTTTTTTCAGTCATGTGCTGTCTTTAATACTAAGACAATGTACAACCTTTTTTATATGATCACTTTTTTTGTTAATAATTTTTGAAGTACATCTAATTACGTGATATGAGTTTTCCTGAAAACGATGGTTTTGTTACAACAGAGAACAAAGAAGGTTCAGGGCCTTAGCACTAGTGCACTGTTGGAGATCAGTTGTACCTGTCTTCCAGGTCTGACGGTTGTTTCCATTAGTCTGCCAGACCCCTTTCCTCTGAAAAGGAGGTTTCTTATTTTGGGATGAGAGTGCTGGGTTTCTGCTTAATCCTGGCGTCGCATGGTGTTAAGAGATGATGTAAGGGAGACAAGCGACGAAGTTTGCCTCCTAAGGTTGTGTGAAGGTCTCGTGGGGCTTTGCATGGAGAATCTGCCGGGCGTAGAGTCAGCTTGCTTGAAGCTGATTTCTCTAGGGAAACAAGTGAAAAAGTACAGAGAGGGCGGTTTCATATTATCAATGTGAATTTTGTTTAAAAAGCCCTTCTTTTGTCCCTGTGCCTACCGCAATGAGAGTTCCCCTTTGCTTTTGAGGTCTCTCGGGAGCTGTAGCAGCTTGTTTACAGTGCAGGAGAAAACACAGTAGTGAACTCTGTCCAAGACCCTTTAACATACTAATTTTTTTTTTTCTTCTCTGTGTTGCTTATGCAGAGTTATTTGGGGGTATAGTAAGAACTAACTTTTGCTTGCTTTAGTAGATTCCAAAAAAATAACTGAAAACTCTCAAGTTATTTTATAATAAAACATTATTTCATTTTTGTTTTTACCACTGTACCACTGGCTTCTCTTTCTGCCTTTTTATTTATTTATTTATTTATTTATTTATTTATTTATTGTTTAAGGTGAATCTCTTGCACATGCAGCAAAAACACCACCTCGGTAAATACATCAAGCACTGCATGGCTATTTTTACTGTGCACAGGACACGCATTGTCCTTTCTGTTTCTGCCCGTGAGCTCCATGAAAGGAGTCTCCAAAATCAGTAAATAGTTTGAGCCAAATTTGAAGCAAAAACTGTTTTCTTTGTTCTCCTTTTATCTCTTTTTCTCTTGTTACAGCGCTTTATTTCCAAACGGTACAGCAGCACTTCTGAATGCTGATGAGAGAATATGTTGGTGCGACTCCAGATTCTTGCCTTTTTTTTTTCTTTTTTTTTTTCCCCTTGAGTAACTTCTTTTGGTCCTTGGTACCAAGGCTCCACTTTTATGGATACCAGAGAAATTACTCCYGGCTTCCCTGGAGGTATAGCTCATGTTTCAGTATCAGCACAGCTCTCTGTGCTTGAGCTGGGCTTGTCTCAGTGCTAGCTAGCAATTGCTTCTGGCAAGTATGCTGTACTGATAAGCCTCTATTATATGGGACTTTCTCCTCCGTATGAATACCAGTCCTTGGCTTCTGGTGTCATTAAAATCTTGGTATTCTGACACCTTCAGGTGTTCCTGTGACTGGTTCCACAAAGTCATTAAATAAAGCTACAAGTAGGTCAGATCATGTTGCTAAACAGCTGGTGTTGTAATCACTGACATAATTTTGCTTGCTTCTTATTCCCTCTGTTTCTCTGCCTGTGCTGAGTTGGAGAGTCGCTTGGTCATCTAGCGGCAATATTGAATAGCATAACGTGCTAAAATAATGTTATGATTTCTGATGAGCATAATCTTGTGGTTTTCTAGACATACACAGTCTTTCGTTTCCTGTCTTCTCTTTTACTGCTGCTTTACTTTCACTGCCTGAATAGATGTCCCTTGTCTAGAGGCACAGAAACAGGGTCTAGGTTCTGCCTTAGTGAGTCCTGAACCCTTTCTGTGTATCCCTGGACATGGACTTTGTGTTGTACTCACCTTCACCAAGGTTTGCCTGTTGTGGGAAATGCTGGGAAGAAGCCAGGAGTTGCCTCAACATCATCCTAGAATTTAATAAGAGTTTTTATAAACCAGAAGATATGGTTACTTCTGCACTGACATTAGCAAGTCAAAGATTGCTGTCTTCATATCAAGTCTGTTATTTCTGAATGTGTATCAACACAAAATCACTTTCTCCTTACCAAACCTAGCTTTCCTGTTGTGAGACAAACACAGATGTATCCATGTGTGATGGATAAAGAAGCCAGAATCAAACTTATAAAGTAATAAAAAAAGACAATAGCTATACCTCACTTTTTACATGGCTAAGTACAAAACTGTATTTAATCTTAAATTTAGAGATTTATGGATTTTATAAATCATTATTTAGGAAGAGCATAAAAAGTTACTATGCAGATTTCAATAATACATTTAGGGTTGGTCTATTTTTCCCTTTCAATTCAAGGCTTGTAGATCATACAACCTTTATGAAACTATCTAGAAAGGCAGATTTAAGCACAGTCCTAGAACTATACATTGATGATCAAGCTTTGCTTAAATGATCAATTTGCTTAAAAGGTAAGGAGAGAAGCAACTTACCTTGTTTCATTACCAAGGTAAAAGTTGCTTCTCTCCTTACCTTTTAAGCAAATACAGTAATTAGAGTCTCTTTCCAGTTCTTGCCAGGATTTGGAAGGAACAAGAGAATACCTTGTTGACAAAGTGCTTAGTTATTCTGTAACTAGTACTTACCCAGTGTTCAATCTCACAGGTACCAGCAAAATTACTCTTCCAAGGAATATTGACTATACTTTTGGTGCTCCCATCTTTCCAAGGAAGACAAGTTGTGAACTTCAGAAATAGTCAAACAACAGTGGATGAAAGCTGTTAGTTATTATAATTATTTATTTGCTTTTAGTTAGTAGTTCTCTTTTGTGATTAAAAAGCATTGTCTTAGTGGGTTTTTAGCACTCAGTGATGCCAGGATCAAAAATCAGTGTCTTTTTTTTTTTTTCCCTCCCCCTCTCCCCAGCTATATATATTCTTTCCTTTAAATTTTGAAGGTTTTCCTCCTGGCTTATGGCAGCAAACCAGATATTTCATGTTTTTATTTATTTATTTATTTATTTGGGAAGGCTGCTAATGTAATATTGTATAGAATGAGTGATAGGGGCAGGGCAGACTCGGAGGCTGTCTGTGCCTGTGGTTTATTGGGCTCTGTTGGGACAGAGATGGCGAGTCTGCTTGCACTTGTCAGAAAAAGGAGTGCAGCAAAAATACTGGTTAATTGTTTGATGCGATATTGAAAAAGGGGCTTTTGCCAGCTGCTCTGCAGCAGTTTTAAATCATAAGACCCCTTTAGCATGAGGGGAAGCAGGTGCATCTACCCTCTCTTTGTCTTAATATTCTGCTTTGGAGCTGAAGAGCCTGGGGAGTTCAGCTGTTTCTCTGTCAGGTGCTGGTCCTGGTTGTGTGAACCCTGAGGAGCTCGGCAGGGATCATGGTGTTTGCTGCCGCGCCGGGCAGGCGTAGACAGCACCAGCGTGTGCTGCCCTCGTGGGTGTTGTGTGGCACCGCCGTGGTCGAGATCACGTGCACCTCGCTGCTGTGTCTTTCCTGGGGCTTGGGGCTATGTTTTACGTTGAAGAAGCTAACAAAATGTAGGTATCTCATTGCCGAAGGCCCTATTTCTTCTGTAATGCACGAGGCTCTGTGTGTGTGCATGCATGCGTATAGGGGAGTTCAGTGCCTGTATTCTTCCGCCCCTTCTCTAGCTGCAGTTGCTTTTGTTTATTTATAATAGACTTCAAAGTGCCTTGTTTTCAGCAGCATTTTGCAGTGAAAGACCTTTTTAATGCTAACAATACGTTGTCCATATTGTTCAAGGATAAAGGGGTCAGTTGTTTCTGTCCTCGCTGTTCTTTTCACAAGACCTGACTGTACTAACATTTTCCTAAAAAGCCCACAACTTGTCATGACCTTACGCCAGTCTTATTTAAGAATACTGCTCATCTCTGTCTTTGTTTATTGTTGCGTATTCTCAAATTAGCTGTAGTTATTTTGAAATGAAATTTCTTTGCATTCTGGTGGTTAAATACAGTACTTTCTCCTATTAAGAATGAGATCCAGGTCTATTGGAAAATGCTTTACAAATATAAAACTGCCTCAGGTATAAAACCTGTTTATACAGATGCCTTGGGTTTCGTGCCATGAAAAGCACCGTAAATTCCCCGTGTTGCTTGATTTTCATGAAGAGAAACTTGGAAAGAAATGGTGCTTGCAATGCATTGCCAGTTATTTATACACTAATTTGCTCCCTGAGAATAATTTCTGTTTTTTTTTTAAATTTGGTTTAGTACTGAACAAGTAGAAAAAGAATCTTAAACTTCCTTATATTTTACAGTTTAGATTAAATTCACCTGGAAAGAAATTGGCAGCACCGATTTTCTTTATCGTGTGCAAATTAATCTTTTTACCAAGTGGTGTATGGAACTGGTTTTGGTCGCTCTTTTTTAATGTAAATTCCCATCTACCTTTATTATTATAGTATAAACAATTGTGCAGTATCTAAAATATTAAATTGTGTTCATGTAAATAGTCTATGCGTGCAGAGCTGAGGTGCCAAGCTTGAGTATTGCAGAGCATGCAATGACTGGGGGCAGAGCTCTCCCCTGCCACAGTTAGAGAGTTTGTACACGTCAGCCTCTGGGACAGATACACACTTTAAGTGACTGACCTAAAAAGGCTGCCTCAAAAAGGAAAATATATCCTATTGCTTTTCTTTTGTAGGTTATCTTCGTACTTCTGCCTGTTGATTAATTGCAAAGACATGCTTAGGTGGTTTCTTTTTTCCCGAGCAGATGGTAAGGAACATGTCACTGGCACGAAGAGCGCGTTTGTCTTCCCGTCTCGGCCAGGAAGGGGTAGGGCAGAGTTACTTGGAAAAACAGGATGTGAAAGCTCAGATTGCAGACAAACCCCTCGTGCTGTGTTGAGCACCTGGCTACCTGGGTGCAACCGTAGTCAAATGTTTATAAATCTTTCATAAGTATTATTTATATTAAGACAAAGCCCCAAATCAACAGCAGGGGTTTTCCTGGATTAAATTGCTTTCTCCAAGCCTTAGTTAAAGTGAAAACCGTCTAGAGAGACTTCTTTTCTCAACTTTCTGCGCTGCTTTTTTCTTTTACCAAGGATACCACCAACAGGTATAGAAAGAAAAACAGTGAATGTCATGGTAAGCAATTGTGGTATGTTTATGCATTTCAGAGAGGAAAAATTTGTCTTGTTTTCCAGCAACCAGATATGTATTCATACAGAACTTGGGAAAATACTTACAAAGCTTTGGGAACCATGTGAACTTGAGACTTGATGTTTCCTTTATGCTTTCTGAAGTACCTGTCATTTGTTCACAAGTTTCCATAGTGCTTATTGCAGAAAGTAAGTGTTCCTCATAATTAAATTATATAGGCATAGCAAGGTCCCCATGAGACCTTTTTTTGGCATTGTCTGCTTTCTTTTGTAGGCTGCTCTGTGTGTTGGTTTTGGGCAGTATATTTATAACTAACTGCGGGAGAGAGATGCAAGGAAGGCTTAGGGTATAGGTAGATGCTTCAAGCACAGCTCTTTAGTTCTTGTGTACAGGTGGTCTTAGTAGCAAGGCTTTGTAGTAATGGGTAAGCATAAAAGACAGTGAGTATTTGGCGCTGGTCTGCTTTACTACTCTTAGAAAGACATACACGTTCTCCTTTGATCCTTCTGTTTTTGTAGGCTTTCTGGAGATTTAAAAGCAAAGTATAAACATTTTACCATTCTTTGCAAATTTCAACCTGTCTGTAAATTAATTATGTTTGAATTTCATACAGAGTTACAGATGGAAGATGTAAAAATTGTACTTTGTGCAATCATGTATTGTTTAATATGGAAAATAAATGCTACTGTATGGGATCTTACTTCTGGAGCCAAATGCCTACTGTGTTGTACAGCTGTGGCATTCCTTCCAGAATTGGTCTGGAGTCCGTTTACAGCTAGCACATGTCTACATGCTAGATGCATTTATGAGGATAATAATTTGACAGACAGTGCAAGCCACAGATTGTAAGCTGTACATGGATAACTGTGTCCTGTTCAAGTGTGCCTTACTTAGGAAGGGGTACTGTGAGTTGAAACCAAATTTGTGAGGTGGCTTCTGATCCTCAAAATGCTTGCAGAGGAGGAGGAGGACTGCGGGATATCCATTTTTATTGCTGCATGGTAGAGTGCAGCCATGTTGACATTTGATGCAGACACCTAATTGCCTGAAATTCTATATAGTCTTGTATTGCTCAGTGCTCATGACACATAGATGGTGTGTTTCTGTGATTTGGCAATGGTGCATGTGGATTTCACAAGAGGAGGAGTTCAGATCTTTATGGTTTTATTAAACTTGTCTGAAAGCACATCCCCTGGAACTCAGAATAAATAGAAATCATTTGGAGAAATCACTTGGAAAAAAATGAAACTACCATTCAGTAGTGAAGTGTATTATTTCTAGCCTTTTTAAATTCTCTCTTCTAAGTTTCTGATTTTTGCAGCATGACAGAAGAGGAGAATTMCATACTTGAATTTGTATTTGGAGTGCAGTTATTGCTATTCTGGTGTTGCATTTTAAAGCAGTTTGAATGAATTTCCTCTGTCGTTGCTTATCTTCTGGCCAAGTCATCGTCTGCAAAATCTTCTGCTTTTCGGTCCTTGCAGCCCTCAGCTGCAGAATCCTATCTGTGAACATAGCTCTGACTCACTATGCAGAACAACACTTGGACGACTCGGGTGGTGGCCTCGCTGCTGGCAGTGGCCTGCAAAGCCCCAAGCCCAGCAGAATCCCAGAGTGTGTAATGAGACAATTAAGTATGTGATAAGGTAGAAAGGTTTAGAAGTGCCCAGCTGTGTAAATTACTTTCCTTAAATGACAGGCGTGGGGGTATGTGCAGAGGGCTGAACCAAGCTAGCTGATTTGGGCTGTGAGTTGTTGTCTTTTTTTCCTGACACCTTCCACTTCTTTGTGCTAGTTTTACCTAACYGGGGATTCATGTGCTGCAGAAGAAAAATGTGTTATCACAAAAGAACAGGTATGTCTGTCTAGGTGTAGTGATACTTGTCAATTTTTATGTGGTTACATGTAAATTTTACAACCGGCAAGTTCGAAGAAGCACTTTTAAAACCTTAGGTTTATGCTCGTAGGTAGACTATAATGACATCCATTCTCAATTAGTCTGATTCCAGCTCTTCTCAAGCTTCAACAATGTAAGTGTATTCTGATATGCACCTTTATAATTACATAAAATTGACAATAAGCCATATGACCTCTGGTTACAGATCTAAATGTTGGCATCAATTCACTTATTATGTCTGAGTATGCCTCTGTTTAAATCAGTCTGTAGTTCATAATGTGCTGCAATTATTACAGTTTGCATATATAAATGTATTCTAATAGAGTAGTACTTCAGTGAATACTTAAATGGGAGAACTGAGTAGGTAACACTTATTTTTCATAGTGAATAATGTTTTCCTTTTTAAAAAGCATTTAATACTTAACTGCATTAAATTATTTTATCACAAARTAGCTCAATTTGTATGTACATATTCAATAAATTGAGCTATATCGTTTTAGTGCTTCAGTACATTAATTTTTTTTCACTTGCCTCATATTTGTAATCAAAACAAGTGAATGTTGAGTAACTTTATAATATCACTAGGTAAGTCATGGAGTTCAATTTTAGTCACCGAAACTAAGTATGRTATACAAAGAACAGAGACTTTTTCATCTGCTAAATCAGTGAGTGAAAGCTCAGAACTTTACTGGTGGCAGTTTAATTTTCCAGCTAAGCTTAAATTAATATTTTAATATCCGAATCCATTCTAACAAAAACATATCTGTGAAAATATGAGGTTTTTTTCATACAGTGAAAATATATGGCATATGTTGTATGTTTTGGGTTCGTAGTGAAGAAATTCTAGTTTAAATAAACTATAACAATTTGTCTTTTGGGTGGGAGGGGGAGATTTTTCCTGGAGTAAGTTGTAATATGCACAACTCCTTTTCTTTTCTCTTTTCTTTTCTCTTTTCTTTTCTCTTTTCTTTTTTCTTTTCTTTTCTTTTCTTTTCTTTTCTTTTCTTTTCTTTTCTTTTCTTTTCTTTTCTTTTCTTTTCTTTTCTTTTCTTTTCTTTTCTTTTCTTTTCCCCTCCAAATCTTTCTTGAAGTGACCAAATCAAAAATAATTTGGTTTTGAGAAGTTTGCTTTTTGTTAGTCTGAATGATTTTTATTTACCTAGTTCACTTGAATTACGCCTCCCGCTTATCACATTAAGTCGCTTACTGTTTCTAAATATACCCCTGTATTTTGAAGAAGCAAAGCCATGCATGAGTACTACCCGTTCAGAGCAGGGTTGGTAGATAGGGAGGGACCTACTAGTAACTTGAGAACAAGAGCAGATGCTAAATTAGCAGCTGGATCATTAGTAACAAGTCCACAAATGTCTGCTGGGATATGATCTTTGGACGCATGGAGTGTGGGTGTGTGGGTTATTCAGAGTTTCTAGCATGTAGTTGCTCTTTGCCCGTGACTCAAAGGAAAGCCATGGAGCTGTGAGGATATTTATTTGCAGTGTGACTGGTGATTTGTTTCACTGAAAGTATAGACTGTGCTTATAAACTTATTTTTCTGCCAGATCTTTTTTTAAAAGCATGAAAAAATGACTACAAGTGCAGGACAATTTCAGGCAGCATTTTAGTTACAGAATTAAGTAAAAAATACTAAAAAACCTTAGGAAAAGCAAATAATGTGGCACCATTAGGGCACCATTAAAGGGCACCATTAGTAATCCCACAGTTATGTTCTGTTTTCACCATTAATATTAATAGCTATTTGACCATTGACTGCAGTCAGAAATAGGTCAGATTGTGACTGAATCATACCCTAAATCATGGTTGAATAATTGTGAATAACAAGTGACGTGTGCTAAGTGATAGCCAAGCKGGGGAATGGGAATAAATAAAAGATCAGGGGGAAGAAAATCAAAGAGCTATCAGAATAGTGCCATTTATTTAGGAGATGAAACTTCCCTTTATCCAAGCCTCTTGTTAAGAAATGTTTGAAATCTATCTGAAAGTCTAGTCTAGTTGACCACCACCTGCTCCTCTGTCCTCATTCCCCCCCACAACCWCCCCCACCTGTGTTGCTTACTCCCTGTAGGCAGCAGCAGTGAATGCAGTCTGTACAGCACCTTTCACCTATGGCAGTACTATGGACTTGTCTAGCTTTTAGTTTACATTGAGCACGATTTATTTATTTTTCTTAAACCAATGATTATCTAAATGTGCGCATCTACAAGCTGCCATTTTCCCCATGTTGAAGTATACATCCTTCTTATTTATTTATTTTTAATTAACCCTATTAATTTGGTAAAAATGATTCAATTTTCTAGTATAGATGAGGATAAAAATGATATGCATATCCTGAGCCGTAGTCTGCACCAAGAGATTTTTGTGGTGTCCCCCACCCCCCCTTTTTTTAACTGTGGAGGAAAAAAACGTTCCTGCTCACTGACACAATTATACCAGTGATTGTCCTTTTTAGGCACGATTGTATTGACARAGTGAGTTTGTGTTGTTCTAAGATGTGACAAAAACGAAAGAACCCCCTCCAAAATCCTGTCTGAGCCCAAAACAGTGATTTAATGTGTGAAGGTGCCCTATTCTGCTCAGCTCTCCTCGTCCAGTGCCAGCAGCTGACTGAAGGTCAGAAGAAAGTTAAGACTTTGGGGCTGACAGTGAGGTTTGCAGAACTTCAGGGAAGATGTCAGGAAAGGACCCGCTGGGCGTGAGGATGATCGTGTTGGGATCCCCAGAAGCTCCCTTGCTGGGTATCAGCATCTCAGGCATTTCTGAGAGGGGAGTATGAGCTGACGACAGTTCAGGCTCCTCTTTTCTTGAGCAGATGAAGAAGAAACTTCCAAATAACCACTTCCATTTGTGAATCCTTTCTGCTAACTATCGAGACAAGGTGAGGTCTTGTCTTTCCTGGAGAATTAAGCATCTGTCTGAAAGAGAAGGCACTAAAGTTAAAGTCAGCAGGTTTCTGTGGGAGTAAAAAAGCCCAAGAAAAGACAGCCTAACATGAAAGTTTTGGCCACAGTTTTGAATTGTGTAATGGTTTTATATATATATATATATATATATATATAAAAAAAACCTAAAAATGGAAAATGTTTAGTTCAATGCAGTGTGTGTGTATGTATATATAGCCTGTAAGATACAGGCAGACATGTTACTTGTGTTTTTATTGTATATGTACATATACACATACATAACACTAAAATATTTTAATTAACATATTACTCATATGATAGTATAATGTATATGCATGTTTGTGAAGACTATAGAGTATTACTCAGGTCAAAGTACATGCATGGGAGTGACTTTATTAAAAAAAAAAAACAAAAAAAACACCTCTAACAGCTTTCTTACAGGAAGATTAAGCAGTCTGATTATTTAATTGCCTGTCTGAGAGGAGCTGCTTTTCCCTATTTGTACACGTGACTGTAATTTAGCCTAAATGGAAAAGCAGAGTAATGTGGTGTAAATGCTCAAGACTGCTCCACGTACTAATGGGGAGTCAAAGTATTCTGCTGCATGGCTGATGTGCTGCATAAATACACTGCTGTAAGGCGGGTGGGATGGGGAAGAGAGAGAGGTCACTGTGATCCTCCGGCCAAGAGCAGCTACAAGATTTTTAAGCAGTGGAATATTTTGTAAAGAAGTGAATATTTCCTCCTCCCCCCCACGCAGCGTTCCTGTGAGCTTTTGTTGCTTGCAACATATATTCTTCAGGTGGCACTAATGCTTGGGGAGCAGTTGAGCTGTTCCTGTATACAGTTATATAGGTTAACCAGTTCACTCTATATACCTTCTTGTTCTAGTTCTTTTTTTTCCTAAATTACAGTTCCATGAAGTTTTCTTATACATACACTTCCATACTGTAAGCCAAAACAAAAATCTGCCTTTGCATTACTGCCTGCTGCTATATGTTCAAAATACTGTAATTTAAATACAGTGTTAATGTAACAGTCAGCATCTGCTGTCTCGTATCTGGCATGGTAGTTTTGAAGCTTTTGGGTATTGCCTACTTTTATTTCCAGCATTTAATATCAAGCCTGACTGTGGGAATGGCTTCCATGGTCTTTGCATATAAGGCTTTTTATTGTATAGATTTTCATTTGATTCTACTCGCTTTCCTGGAGTCAGCACCCTGATGTTTCCAATGTACCTTAACGCTTCTTGAACAAGCATCGTTTTCCTCATTAACAGGCCTTGATATTCAGGATCAGAAAGTTCATATTCAGTCAAATTCATATTTGTGCTAGTATGCATCATTTCCTAAAGCTTCCTGATTTCATGCGCTGTGTGTGATGATAACATTGTAGATGACCTGGTAAAGCTCAGGATAACCCACAGGTAATTCACAGCAGAGAGCTGACCGTTGCATGTGTAGGAAAGAAACCAGCTATAAATCTCATTCTCTGTTCATTTATGTGAGTGTAAAGCAGAAGTATTTCAGTATAAATTGGTGATTTGTGAGACAGGAATCGCTTTTTCTTAAGTGATGTGAATCTTTAGCCTGTTGGCACTATGCAACGCTTTAATATAGATAAGTATTTAAAAATCTAATTACTACAGAGAGAAGTGTTATAATTTATTGTAATTAAACTCTTCTTTGGGGATTGTGGGAGCTAATCTCTAAGGTCTGGTTCCTCAGCCTGAGGAATGTCCTTGGCTCTGGTTATGTGCAAGAGGTGATGAGGTCATTTAAGAAGTTTTTACAAACTTTTTAAGATCACGTAGGCATGAACTTTAACTGCTCTTGAGACTGAAATATTCACCCAGGTATATGCATCTATATTCTGTCAAACGTTATATCCTTTGAAACTGTGGTTAACAATTTCCAAGTTACTTTTCTAGTTCCTAAAACTGTAAGAACTGCCCAAAGAAGTTATCACAGACAGACACCCCCTTGGAAGTGTCTGGTTGAAGTAAAACCTAAGGCTCTGCTCAGTTTTAAGTAAAGACCCAGAGGGCTGCTTTGATGCTGCACTGTCTGAGAGAGAGAGAAGCAGCTCAGAAATCATAGTGCATGCATGATTTAATGCTCTCCTTATCTTTAATCAAGTTCCTGAGCTGCTGCAGAAGCTAGAATACCTTGGGTATAAGTTAGAGCAGTCCCTTAGAAAGTTTTAATTGCACATCTAAATGTGATATATAGCAGTCACTTTTTTTCAGCAAACCCTTTGTGTTGAGTTTAGAATGGGGAGTATTTTCCCTTGGTGTGTGGATAACATATTCTTGAAAAACTTCTCTACAAACTAGAGTTGTTACATAGGAGTTGGCCTCATAGCTGGAATCAGTGCATGTCTCTGAGACAAGTGAATTTTGCAAATGTAGGCAAATGTAGGCACAATAACAGGTGCCCTAGCTGTACAAACCATGATCCTGTACAGAGAACCTATTTCAGTGCCTGCATTGCATCTCAGTGGTTATGAATGCAGTCCAGATGATGGAGTCTTATTATACAGTTCTGAGACTGGAAGGGCAAATTAAAATACAATGATAATGAACAAAATTAATTCCAGTCCACCACTCCCATCAGGAAAGAGGAACATGTCTTTTTGCTTGTTTATTCCTTTCATTATAACTTTGCCCTAGACTCTAATCGTAACAGATGAGCAAAAGTATGTTATTTTGCTGTAATTGAATCCAGCTGCTAGAAAATGCAATCTAAGCATTCAGACAAAATCCTAACATTTATGGAATCTGTGAATGCAGAATGTTGAAAGTTGAAATAACACCCCAGAGCAAACAACCAGATGAGGTTTTAGACTGATATATAGGTGCTATATGTTCTTTCTGATTTACTTGAATAAGCCAAAGAGCAAGTGGGCCTGATGCACCTTAGGGATGAGGAGGGGTACGAAGAGATGCTYATTGAAAGTTGTTATGAGCCTCTGAGTGGTATGGGAGCCTCTGCAGATGTTCTTTCCTTAAAGATGGTTAATTTGTGTACCCGTTTCAGTGCATGTTTTAGCGTAGATCCAGTATGATGTAGCTTTCCCCCCTCTTCCTCTCCTGGCACATCTTGTATGCTTTCAGGTCTGCCTTGATCATTGGGTTTCTCCTCTGCTGGTTAGACTTCATAAGCCTCCATCCAGATTTTTTTTTTTTTTCTGACTTGAATTACTAACATGTCACACCCTTCTGAAGTTACAGTTTTGACTCCATCACTTTAAAGTAAGAACCATTTCTGCTGACTTAAAACCACTCAACCGGGTTATGTGCCCCTCTGTACTCAACAATCGTGTATAGAAAGAATCCACTTCTGTGCGTTGGATTATTCTTGGCCAAAGTGTTTCTAAGATAACACAGGTGTTGCAACATATAAATCCACTTCAGAGAGGAGGGTGTGAACCCCCTTCAAAAGGAGTAGGGCATAAACAAGGCTAGCTCAGATCCCATGCATTTCTGTGACTTTATGATTCCATGAAACCTGCCCAGAAAAGAGGCCAACTTGCAAAGAGAATGCTTCGTTCTGTGTAAATTGAGGCTTGGCTCTGAGAGAGGATTCCTTTTTTTTGGGCCATTTCCCTTTCCTATCCTTGCTGCCTGCAGACAGAGGAGCTGTTGTTGTTTAGCAACCAAGGATTCATTGATGATCAGCTATGAATATAAATCCGGGATCAAGAAAAACAAAGCAGGGCTCCAGTCCCACTGAGGAAATGATTTCTCTTTCATTGCTCTGGGAGGATAAATGAAAGAGGTGTGATATTTCAGCAGTTCAATTTGAGCAGTTCAATTTTGAGTGATTTCTAGGTGAAATTTTGCCCAGGTAAATCGCATAGGTGTACTAGTTGAAAATAGCTGAAATCTATTTCATCTGTTTGTTTTCATCCAGCTGAAAATAAAAATAACATTGTAAAGAAAGTGGCATAAATACACAACCTCATTTTCTTGAGTCATTTTAGAAAAGAAAGGTAGCATACTGTCTGTATTTTATATTTGAAGAAACATGCCCAGCAATAGGCCCAAGATAACAAGAGATTCTGTGGCACAGCCAGGCAGATATGACCTCTTTCTTGCCTCATAATTTGGTGCTGGATCCTTTAGATTGTTCATTTACTATAACAGTGTGCTGATGATAATGCTATTACTTATTAACAATGAGTATTTCCAACTGAAGATTGTCAAATTTTTTTGAGGAAGGGGTGCGGGGGGAGTTATCTGTGCTTTTTTCTTACATGGTTTAAAGCTGAGCAAAGAAAGGATGAGAGCTTTCAACTTGCGTCAAGGACTTCAAATGCAAAACAATGGGAGTGCTGTTTTTTAAATCCCTTAGCTGTCGTTGAAAACCTGAGAACATTGTGCTTTGGGTCTGGTGAAGCCCATACAAGTGGAAGTACTGTTAACATCAGGTAGAGAATGGGATTTTTTCCATTCTTAGTTTTTATGGTAAAACAAATTGTGATGTCCCTGAGCAGCTGGTTATGAAGGACCACTGGAGTGGTGTTAACCCAGCTGGTACTGTTTCAGTTATCAGCCCTAGCTTGCTTGCCTTCTTCCTTCTGTGACCTTTCCTTTCTAGAATTACTTAAGAAAATGAGACTTTATCACTAATGCCACTTTATATGTTTATTCTTGCATTCAGCTAAGTATGGTACACCTACACGTGTGATTTACCTGTGGGAAATTTCACCTAACATCTTTGCTATCCTAGATCCGATAGCAGACAAGGGAGGACTTTTGAGCTGAGTGGTTGGATTGAGTGGAGAAGGTGTTGATCACAGAAGAAAACAAAAGTGGTCCTGAGCTGGTGGAAGCGTGAATCTGGCATGGAAGGCAGGGATAATGTGAGGAGAATTTTGAGCCCACTAGGTGGATTTCGTAACCTAAAATTGGGAAGACTGGATGATTTAGAAGACTGTGGAGAAAGGAATGATTTCCTGGACAGTGTTTGAAGAGAGAGTGGGGTTCGGTTTGTCTTTTGCTCACTTTTGTGAGAATCTATGGATACTTCATGAAATACATTTTCAGAAGGGCCGACAATTGCCCATGCACACTTCCCCCATACACGCTTTGGAGGACAAATTTGTCCTACTTTTGYTCCAACAATTCAGTTGTGGTCTGCAGCTTTCAGATTCATACCATTTACTGTACAAGTCCCTGTAGCAGGCAGGTTGATAAAGATGTTAACATGTAGATTTGTGCCAAAAGATGGTAGTGAGTGCAAAAAGGTTGGTATTCAAGAAGAGGCTGCTTCTTATAATAAATTACATGTTTTGTAAGTCTTAGATCCTCAAAATGCAGAGGATTTGGTTTTGACTGCAAATCAATAACCAAAGAAATGTGAATCTTGGACAGGGTAGTTGAAGGCAAAGACTTTACAGATGTTGCCATTTGACATATCTTGATTTGACAAGAGAGAAAAGCGTATGGTGGTTACCACAAGCTTCCATATGCTACGATGAAACAGAGGGGACAATTTTTGTCCACTATAGATTGGTGACGCTGGTATGAAAATATGATGATTTTGTTGTCTAAAGTTGGATCTTTTTGTGGCAGAAGGTGTACAAATACTCTTTCATTAACTTTTATAAGCATGTTTTTCTTTTCAGTTTGAGAAAGCAAAATGCATGTCTTTAGTTGATTTGTGTGGCATCTATTCAGAAATATACAACGGTGAGCTGTCTGTCCTCTCTTAATGTCAAATTTCTGTCATAAAAGACAGAAGAGGTATAGCTTATCTTGGAGATTATAAACGATAGAGATACAAAGTTCAGAAGTGTTTCTGAAGTGGGTGCTCTTCTGTATTTAGTGTGGGACCAGACTGGTAAGAAAAGGGAATGAGGAGCTCACTTTGAGGAAGCAAATCAAACTAATGGTTTGGACTGCGCAGGGTTGCACTGCCTGTAGAAGATTGTTGGCTCCTTTAGAATAGATTTTTAATCATGTAAAATATATTAAAAATGTACTTCAGTGGGATTCCTTTATGGCTCTCAATCGTAGCTCACCTTTTAATTCACTGTGAGTGGGGAATCCTTGCCTTAGTGTACAGTACTGTTCAGAGGACAGGCGTACTCTTCACCCGCTGCATTCTTTCTTAGTGAACTTGCAATAACAGCAGCTAAAAGAACCCTGGCTGTTACTGTTGGACATCAGATTATTGCCTTTTTGAACTAATATTGCAACATGCCAGCAGGGTTCTGCAGCATTCAAGCTATGGATCGGATTCAGATTAAATTCGTCGTGCATGTGTGTGCATCAGATACTGATTTGCATCACTGCAGCAGCTTCTGAGAGCATATTTCTAGTCTTGTACAGAAGTCAGATCTCTCTGCTTCTACTAATCCATCTTGTAGCTCCTCTACTAGCATAGTTTTTAAGCTTTTGTTGCACGCAAGATCTAGCAGGAATGAGTGGAAAAGAACAGCTTGTTTCAGGGTATCCTTAAATACAGAAGATAGTAACAGGTATGGGTTTTTTTTTTTCCTCTCTTGAAGCTTGTATTCAAAGTTCAATATTTTGTCACTTTTCTGTGATAGTATTTAGCATCAGATGGAGAGATAATGAGAAATCATGAATTACGATGTTGACTTCAGTTCAACTGTTGGCACTGCCAGGATGCCCCTATATAATTCTTTACTAAATATCCTTAATTCATCTTCTGTTTTCTTCCATAAACCAGACATGAGTGACTTGAGGTGAAAAAACACTGCTTAAAGAAATTTGCTTACTAGCTGTCTGAAGTTGAGAGTATCTGTTCACTGCAGCTCACCCAGGCTAGAAATTCACCCAGGGCTAGAAATTACATGGATGTAAAAATGCGTTGAACTGTTGTATCAGTGTCTGATGATGCCTCAGAATGAATAGTAGTATACATACATGCACACTTATACTGTAGCAGGTGTATATTTTTTCATTTCTTGAAAGCATAGTTCATACAGGTCTTCTGCCATGTGTACATTGGCAATATTTGAGACCTTGCATGGTAGCCTATTATTCAATTCCCAGATAGATCTAACTGTAGAATGAGAACGCCTAATGCAGTATTAAGTATTTTTCTTTCAGTGAGAACTCGACACAAAAATACTAAAGGTCAGAGGAGAGACTGTAGTTGAAGAGTTTAAAAAAAAAAATTTTTTTTTTTTACTCATCAATTTTTTATTCTCAACAACATCAAATGGATATTCCCCATGATGCGTAATCCCATTATATTGGCTGTAAATCACTGTTTCTACTTTTCTTTCTTACTCCAAAATTGGATACTGCAGAATAGTTATTGTATATGCAGCAGTAGTACAGACAGTGGTCTTTTTTCTTGTACACAATGGCTTACTTGTGATATTGAAGATTAGCTTTCAGCAGATTACTGAAAAAAGAACAGATACACTAGGTATCTGGCAGTACTAGGTTTCTCTGCAAATTCTTTTCAGCTTGAAAGCACAGCACTTTAACAGTCATTCAATTAAGCCTGGATAGAGCATCATTTCTGTTCTTAAAAAATAATTAGAAAAAAAAAATGAATTGTTTTAAATTAAGAGAGAAGTTGCAGAATGATAGATTTCACAGTATTAGCTAATGATAATGCTGAGGTAAGTTCAGAAATGCCCAACTCTTAATCCTCCTGTGTGGGCAAAACAACAAAATCTAGTAGTTCATGCACCAAGTTCTTTCTGTATTCCTGCTCTGGATTTTTGGAGGGAAAGGGCACCTGGCTTCCCCCTTTTCTTCTCAATTTCCATCTCCACGAAAAGGGATAGCTGGCCTGCCTTTTATTAATGGCTGCAAATTTGTGCTCAAAATATAAAATACTACTCCTTATTGGGACACAGGTAATTAATAGAAGTAGTGCATTATAAGTGAGTGTGATCCACTTGTAATAAATAATGGAAAAGACTGAACACTTTTGGAATAAGGGTAATATTTCCTCTTGCTTGTTTACCACCTGGATTTAGGATTTTTCCATCCTTTTCTCAGTTTTTTAGCTTTATAGTATTTCACTGTTCTTTTTTAAGCATAACATTATTCAAGGATGACAAGAGACAGGGTAAATTTGACAGGCCACGCATTTGTCTCTTCCTTTTCTGTCTCTTTCTTTCCTTTCTATTGCTCTTGATCCTGCTAGTTCATTTTTGCTCCTCTTTCCAGTTTGTGCTAATACGCCTTTCTTATCTCTTTTTTTCCTGATGCCTTTCATCATAAGGACATGATTCATTTTAGAAATCCCAGGTGCTACTAATTTGTCCCAGGCTACTAAGTCTTATTAAGGAAAAATTGCTATTATATCCTGATTTTTACAGCAAACCAAATAAATAGTGATCATTAAAAAAACCCACTGTTTTCCCATTCTCTAAGTAATAAAATGCTATAAATATGTTTCATAGCTATTATTCCTTTATATTTTTTAATTGTAAAAATTACAATTTTTTATTTTAGTCTTTTAGTTCTGTTGGTGTAATGTCATCTGGAAACAGCTTTAGATCTCCATACATTATGCATAGTTTCCTTTAATAATTTTATATAATTATTTTTTCAATTAGGAAAAAGGAAGTCGTCAACTTCAGTCGGTTTGGATAGAAATTTCTCTCAAAAATGAAGCGCAGGAATAGGATATATGAGTTAAATAGAGCCAAGAATGGATTGTTTCATTGATAAGTTAGGGTTATTCTACTGAAGTAATGGTCAATGCTAACTTACTTGTGAGGGGAATTAACCCCTTATAAATTTTATTTCTGTAAGGGTTGTTACAAAATCAACTAAACTGTCCTTTTACTTTTTTTTTTCTCTTTTCTTTTGTTCTTTTTTCTCCCCTCTCTCTGTATAACATAGTTAATGGAGATGCTTACTGGTCTTTTGATTCAAGCAAGTGACAATGACAGCGTGATTTGCACAGCTTTATCAAAGGACAGGGGATTCCTCTATTAGGTCTTGTAATTTAATTAATTAATTTATTTATTGCATCATACCATAAGAATGCAGTGGCTAATTTTATAGTGCTTAAAAAGATATGAGCTTGAATGTACCACTTGAAATGCTTTGAACTGAATAATGTGGGATGCAGGAGAGAATTAACAGCTCCAGCCAGCCTGGTAAATCTTAGTTTAAAATACATATCAGTGTGTTGCTGTTAGAAGTGTAGAGGTTAGGAGAGCTCCCCCACGTGGCATGTTTATATTATTGGTCATATTTTTGTCCATGTAGATGGTCTGATTTGGAATTGTTAAAAACCTGAGTGAATTGTAAATTCACTAAAAATATTTACCACTATGTAGAGGTAAGTGGTAATAGCAATGAATACCTTCTCTCCCCTCCCCTCCTTTTCTTCCCTCTCAAGAGAAATATGAGTCTTAAAGCTCTGAAAATAGCTTCAAGTTTATAAAAATAAGTAATCTAAATAGGCACATATTACTTTAAGGGGTTTTATGTACCCATTTTATAAATGGATGGACATTGCAAATGAACAGGGATCTATCTTGAACTCGAAAAGCTGAGTTCAACCCACTGTAACTCTCCTCTGCCTCCCAGAAAACGGGTGTGAGTTTGTGAGCAGAAGAATGGTTGCGGGAGTACAGATACCTTACTGACAGTGATGGGTACCTTGAGGTATGAGTAGCTTTTCTAAAACAACATGATGTTCTGAAAGTCCTAAGCTGAGTAGGACTATGAGAATCTGACTCCTGGTTTTTAAGACTCTTACTGCTGACTTACCTGTATGAGAAGGTAATATCTTAATACTTGCAATCCTTATTTTACAGTATTCAATAGCAAGGTAAATTGTGTAACGACAACCTGAAATAAAAATATGGTTATGGATTTTGTATTTTGGACACTCTACCAAGTCTGTCTACTGTCATCCCGATCTGCTACTACATTGTATACTGTATTACTCTACGAGGAAGTTGCAGTTACCTTGCTTTAGTGTTTGTTGTGGAAGCAGCATTCCTTTGAGTTGGCTTTATGAAGCTGCTGTTTGTAAACTTACTGTTGTATGCATTTACTGGTGCCTGGGATGTTATTTTATTTCTACACTCATGGAAGTTTGGCAGGTTCATTTAAATTCAAGAAAGGCATGTTGCRCGTTTGAATGGTAGACTTTCAAACTGTGACACAAGTTTATCTGAAAGTATTCACATCTGATCATTTATTTTCTGGGTAAAACATTTGTATATCACCAGTGTGCTAGATTTCAGTGAGTAAGGAAAAGATCAGGACAAAAATGAAATAAACTTTATTTTCCTTGAAGTGATTAGAGATGTCACATTGATGGTGACTGATCACACATACTGCCAGCAAAGCTGCAGGACAAATGTAAGACACAAGTCCTCTTGCCAAAGGAGGCCGTGTGTGCTCTGGCAGTGGTACCCTTAGAAGCAGGAATGTGGCCACCCTGCTGTGTGCCACAGGTGAAGATTTTCATAAGCCTTCATAGTTTCATGTAGTTTCATAAAGTGCATAACACCTTTGCCACAGGTGAGAGATGAAGTGGCTCTAAGAGTTGCATTATTTTTACCATGTAGTGTTCTCAGTCTGGGCATGAACCTGGGATTTAGTGTGATCTGCTGATGTTGACTTCCACTGCTGTTGTTTGTTTGTGTTCCCCCATAGCAAGAGGTTGAATTATCTAGCATAAGCCTACTTGGATATAGCCTGATGCTTAAACTACTTACAAGTCTTATGCAGCTCAGTTGCTACAGATTGGCCAACTGGTAGGTCACCAGACAGATCATCAAGAAATCTTGTCTCTGTCCTCGTCTCTGTTATGTCTTCCTCGGCTCCCCACTTCCATGGGGTCTGAGCAGCTTGCTTTAATGTATATATTGCCTCGTAAGAGGTTTGCCACAGGAGGAGAAACTAGATGGGCTCAAAGAGATGGAGATCTGCCAAGGTTACTGAGGGAATCTGTAGCAGAGAAACGAATGGGACCTCATGGGCTGACAGCCTGTCCTTGTGCTTAGCTTCTGGCTCCCCAAAAAATTGTTTGTTTGGAGAAACCAAATGGCAAGGCAGTTGTGCTTCTTCCCAGTCTCTTCTCGATTATTTTAGTCAATGATGCTAATTATTAACACTAGTGATAGCTTACATAGTATGATTGTCCTCTGAGAACCAGATTGAGAAAATACTGATGCAGGACCGTTAGAACCAAATCTGGTTGCTGTTGGCTGGGCTCTGGGAGTATGGAGAGGAAGAATCTTATTTCCAGTTAGCCACACGGGCTTGTCTGTACATTGTTTGAATGCATCCCCCACAAAAAAGAGTGGTTTATCTAAGGAAAATTTATACCAAAATATGTGGAAATATGTGGCCCTTTTTTTTTTTTTTTTTTTGGTGTGTTTTTTTTGAGGGGGAGAGGGGTCTTCAGACTGGCTGAAGTAGAAACTGCAAAGCAATTAGATTAATTAGCTATAGAATTTACTTGTTAAATAGTACCAAATGGAGCCAGAATAAGGTTTCCTTAACATTTTTTCTTTTTTCAGCAGTAAAGATGTCTATGGACTGATGGAAATTCTCTTTTTATGCATATATAACACAAAAGCCCGCTTCTTCTCTGCCTGACACCAGTTCTTCATGGCTATAAGTTTGCTGATTCAAGGTCATGACTGCTAAGTGAGGTTAAGGTTGGGTTGTTTATTTTATTTTTATATCCATTTTATTTTTATGAAGTTTGTCTTCATGCTAGCACTGATTCTTTACATAAATATTATTATCACATGTAGAGTTCTTCCCAGGCTTAAGTCTGTCCCATCCTTTCTTGCAGCAGAATTAAAAACAGTATTATGCTACATACTATTTTTTCATTAATATCATGCATATAGGAAGGGTTTTTTTCTTTTATGTTTCTGTTTTACATTTCTTATCTCTTTTCAATGCCATATATTATTACTAACTATGTATACTGAGTGCATGAAAAGGGTGCGTGGAATTACTCTGTAAGCCCAACCCAGATATTTTCAATTGTTCAGACTCTTCAAAGTTTAAAAATAAGTGGTTAGACTTGTTATGTGACACCATTCATATATGTTTAATTTGGTTGTCATTTGCCAAGACTATCAACATGCCAGGTATTCAGTGAAAGATTAAACTTTTAATTCATTATTTATTTTGACAGAAGAAGCGGTAGTGAAATGAAATTCTCATTTTTCTCCTACCCCATCTTGCTGGACCTAATCCTATGACCAAGGAAGTCTGTGATAAAACTTAGCTTGCTTTTAATAGGAATATGGTCAGGATAATTGGAATAAGGTTGTCACACTGAGAAGTCTTGAGTTGTTGATAGAGAAATGGGACTACTTGCATATGTTACTTTGGATAATCTGTGTGTGTATGTTTGATTTGCTCAGAGTAGACTTTTCATATTACTGTGCATGTGAAGCTCATGCCTCTGTCAGTATGCATTAGGAGGCATCTGCTTCCAGATATTCTTCTGCTGCCTCATATAAAATGCCCAAAATATGTAATGTTTGACAGCAGGAAACAGTTTTTCAGACACAGGCTTGCCAAAAGTTTCTATCCACTCTGGTTGCCCTGCCTGTGGGCCAACTGCTGTGTCAAAAACAGCAAATCCTCTCATGAGGATTTGATATTGGTAGTACTGTCAACAAATGACTCAATAGTTCATTAATGCCTCCAGTATCTCTTTCCCTAGTTTTGAATGTGGGCAGTGATGACACACAGATGGTTGCAGATCTCTTATGTCTTCTGTTATTGCATGGTAATATTTTTGGCATGTAATAATTTCCTAGGTCAATGCAGGAGAAAAAAAACTTGGCCTAGCAGTTTACCGAACACAGCCCTTTGCTGGTTGATCGCACTCCCTGATTTTGTGAATGTGGACTTCTGCTAAAATGACAGAGGTGGCTGTATTCTGGGTTGGAAGCAGCCTTTCTTTGCTAATAAATCTGTGTCGCCCTTCTGTATCGCCACAGGGAGTGGTCAGCCCGTTTTGCTCATGCCTTTATCAGCAGATGTCTCTAATCATTTCTTTTTTCAAAGTATAATTGAGTATTGTATCAGGAGTTACATAGAAAATAAAGCAATGCTGCTCAGAAATAGCTTAGTCTAAGAAATATATATAATATTTAATATTGCTCCTCATATATTACTGCTGATTCATAAGCAGAATGATGACATGTAGCCTGGTAGGGTTCATATTGCAGTAAATACATATGTGTAGTATAACTTGGATAAGGGGGAAGCAGCCTTTGTGTGCTCCAGAGAAGGTGAGAAGGGTGCCTGGTCTCTTCCTAGTTACGACATGCACAGCCAAGGCCTCCAGCTGTGGGAGGCTTTCCCTTCCCTGGAAAGGCAATGCCACAAAACGTCGCAGCCTGCCCGACTCGGTGCAGATTCAGCTGTGTTCCTCCGGAGGGGTGGGGGTGGGATTAGCTCACAGTCATAACACAAATGGGATCACTGTCATTTCCTTGGGACTAGAAATAGATCTAGGACTCAGCGCTGAGCAGTGGGTGGTGCCATGTGGAAGGAAGCCTTGTGATCCCAGTGCCTGTATCCATCCAAATCCCTGCCTTACTCCTTCATCGTAGGCTGGCTGTGATTAATCCCTACTTTCCCAGCCCAGCACTGATTCAGCAGCTCAGGTCAATGAGTGGTCAGTGGAGCTAAGGCTGGTTATTCCTTATCTACCCGCTCCAGGACTGGGTTAATGATTCATGGTAGGCATGTGTGCCTACAATTAGGCATATGTTCACTGGCCCACCTGAATTAACTGGGTAGCCTGGAGAGGAGGAAGTTTTCTCTTTTGGTGCTGGTAAGAAACCGAGAACAAAATCTAGCTTTGCACAATGAATGCTACCAGTGTTTTTATTTAGTTCTGCTAATACATGAGCCTCAGAGCAGCACTGTTTGGGGATATGTGACTGTGTTAGGCCACTGAGTGTAAGATTTTATATGGTGTGTTGGAGTAAGACTGGGTGCTACCAGGATCTTGAACTAGAGCTCTTTTAATGACATAACATTTAACTAACCTAACCGTTTGACAGGAGCTTAACATCAGATGTGAATGACATGTTCTTTCTGAATTCAAAAGGCTTTGGAAGGTAGAATTTTGTGGGAAATAAATCTGCTTAATTTATGTAAAACAGTAATTACTTGCTGCATTTTGTCTATGAAATGAGATGGAAGAAGGGCAAAAGCTTTTGTGCATGCCTTTGCTCAGGACTATGCCTTTTTAAGCATGATGCTCATAAATGACACTATAAACAAGATTATATGTTGGAGAATATTATTTTTGTTTAAGGAAGTCAGGAAAATTGTTTGCTTAAGTTCCAAAATAAAAGGCAGCATGTGTTGCACAGGATCTGTCAAAAGTACTGGAGCTCTACTATTTGCTAAGGCCAGTTTTGACTTTAGGAAAGTGTCTTTAAATCTTTCAATGTCCTATGCACCATCTGGGCTTCTGTGTTCAGTGGGGAACACCTCTGACTTGGGTAGGAAAGCAAGTCTTTTTGCTTTTGGTTGATTTAACTCTCTTTCTTCTGCCTCGAGTCATCCAAGGTTTTGTTTAGGTTCGGTTTGTGTTAGTTTCAGCAGAAGAAAAGCRTTTTGAGGAACTTTGCTCTGTAAGGTGGATCCAGGATTTTCCTGGCCAGGAAAGTCTGCTAAATTTCAGGGAGGAGGAGAGATCTGTTAGAGGTCAAGTGTCCTCATCTCTCTTTGGGAAGAACGGTGCCAACATCTGTCAAGTGAGCAACAGTTAGGCTCTGGCCCAAAAAGCTCTCTCTGTATGCTGGTAATTTCACCAATTATCACTATGCCGCTGACCTTCCTATATCAGAGGTGGTGACCAAAGAGGTTGTGGTGTGGCACCTCTGACTTATCTTGAGTCCTCAGATTTCCTTGACCTCTCTGTCCAATTTTAGAATCGGAAATGGTACAGTCAGGGGTGGTAATGCACGAGAACAGGCTGTGCTTGCTTTTCTTATTGGCGTGTGGGGTTTAGTTTTCTTTTTTGTGTTTTTTTTTTTCTTTAGATATGCTAGTTACATTTGATGCTTCTAGCTATTTGAAAAAAATATGGTGAGGACATAGAAATATGCCTTTGCAGATGTAAAAGGCAGATAAGTTGGATGCCCGAAGGGGGCTGTGCTGTGCAGTTGCTGTCAGTGTCCGTAAGCTGCTCTTGTGTGCCAGGCTGCAGGTGTTGTGCTTTGTCCTCATGTGTGAAAGCTGTGTGCGAGCCGGGGGAAATAGCAAGTGGTGCTGTCAACACGGAGGTGAAACTGAGCTCTACAGAAGTCCTGCCAGGCTGAAAACTTGGCTTTCTCCAAAGTCAGTGGCAAAACTCCCATCGACTTCAAGTCCAGGATTTCTCTCTTTTGGTTTTTATCAGTTATGAGAAGGAGGAAACTCTGTAATTAATCCCTTCCCTCTTCCGTTTTCATTCGGTTGTCCCAGGTGGCACCTATCAGAAAGGACAGGCACCCTTAATTGAGCACAGTCTACCAACAGCACATGTAACCATGCAGTGTCAGAAGGTTTTTAACATGATTTTCGTAGAAGATGGTGCTTATTTGATGATGTTCTTTGCCTGTTTTTTCTTCACAAATTTCACCCGTGGGTTTGACTTCAGTTTAACTGACAGAGGGAAAGAGAGGCTTAATATAACAGCTTGTTACAGGTCTCATGAAAGTTGGTGACGGGTAGAGAGGAGAGACTACCCTACTCAGAGGATAGCTGCAGCATGAAACACTGAGTTGAAGACAGACTTCAAGTGCTCCAGGATGGAGAAAAGCTTTAGTCAGATTTCTCACCTTTTCTTGATATCAAAATCCATTGCAACAAGACAGGAAGTTGAAGAAAGTCAGACTTCATTAGTATTGCTATTTGTTTCTTTCTGACAAGCAGATGTAAATCTTTTCTCTTGATTAAAAGACCAGCTCCAAATTATCTTATTTTTTGGTGTTTGCATGTGAGGATTGTGTGCCTTGTGTCATTTTTAGTGCAWCTATAGTAGTCCATGTCATAAGGTGGTCTAATATATCCTGCTTGTATGGGCTTTGCAGGCTGTGGTGAGTTTGAAGCTAGCTCAGATATGTCCATGCTATCTTGCGGTCACTGCTGTGGTGACCTATCAGCACTTACAGAGCAGCCTTAAGCATGTTTGTATTAGGTCATCTTTGAATACTGTTTAAAGCTCCTAAGCGGTAGATCCCTCTGCTCTCCTGGTAGTGTCGCTCATTTATAACATGTAACACCAGTTCGTGGCTGGCAGTCTGCTGCTGAGAGTGATAAGATCTTGGTCTTCCATAAGTAAGTTTATATAAACTCTATAAAGTTCATGGTGGTCCAGACTCTTGTCTCTCTCCTGCCTTCTGAATCAGTGCCTCAGATCAGCAAAACATTTACAGTCATAGACCCTGATTTAAATGTGTGTGATATGGAGGGAGGATACTTGGCTGCCTCTCTTCTTGATTTGATACCCTCAGAGTGTGTTGACATTCCTGTGCTTTGATTTATCAAGATTTACTTCACAGTGTGCTTTAGTTTACTGCTCATGAGGCTTTTAAATGCTTAGGTTGATACCACATCCCTATTTGTTTTGTGAGATTTAAAATCCCTTAAGTACCACATATGCCTATAGGGTATGTTAAACATAATTTTAAATGGATGCTAACTAAACAAATGGTTTTTGCTTACATTTAAAAATCATTAAAACATTTCTGTTCTTGCTTGATCATTGAAGATCAAACTTCAGAGCCCTACTTACCAGCTGGTTAGTGGTGTAAGTGTATCTATCTGCGTGAAGAAAGAGAATATTGTGTGGTAACTTCATATGTTCTGTTTTCTTTTTCATCAGTTTCTTTTTTTGTATATTAATGTAGGTCCTTTAACTCCAGTGCAATGCTGAAATATTATTTGTTACTTTATAATAAAGTTTATGGTTTGCTCTCAATAAAATTCCTCAAATTTCAGTTCTATAATTAAAAAATACTTGATTCCTGTGCCATTTAGAAAGAACAGAGTATCTTAAAACTGAAAGCAGAATATATGCTTTATTTTTTTTTGTCAGGAAGTTATTTAAAGCAAATCAGCACCAGGAAAATACATAGAAAATGAGATGAAGTGGTGGAATTTCCTAATAAAAGCAATTGTGGCATCCCATAATTATGGGCTGTGACAACAGCAAAACTATTGTGTCGAAGTTAGTATTTCCTTACCTGCATATGACACATTATGACACTGCATATTTGCTTCATTAACATTTTTTAATATACTGATATATGTGATTTCTTTACTGTGTGCTGGAGTATGAATTAAGAATAAATTATGAATGCTAATTAAAAAGATGATTAAAAGGGTAAAGAATGCCCTGGCATCTCTGCTTTTATTTCTCTGCAACTGAATGTAAAACATACCTCACAAAACAGTGTTAGATCTCTTATGAGATTTGTTCTAGCTCTAAAGAAAAATTTCTTCACCCTAGAGTTCAGATTTTGGCTTCTTCTGTGACAGGTAGGTTTCTACAGAGTTAGGATTTATGGCGTAATTGTGAGGGTATTTTAAAAAAGTGGGTAGATTCATGTCTTTGTTCTAGACCAGGCAATCTGAAGTAAGTAAATTGTGTCTACTTGTTTATCCTCCAGCGTACCAGCAGCTCAGTGCTGGTAAAGAAACAACTTGAGTAGGCATGCCTGCCGGGCTTTGCCCGTGTCTCCTGTCAGGGACCGTCTAGCCTAAAAAAGATTTTAGCTCTGGGTTTGAATAAAAGCACAAATACCTTCTGGCCTGTAGCCTGTAAATACATAGCTAGCTTCTGTTGATTTGTTTCATTTCCACTGAGTTCCTAGAAATATATAACTAATATTTTGGGAAGCTCTTTTGTATCCAAAGGGTGTTCTAGAATTGAGCTGAGATACTTTTTTACTCTGGCCTGGGCACCCTTTAACTCTAAGTTATCTATGCCATATTCTTTGGTGCATTAGGGCACGCGGGATTCTGAAGTAGCTGTGGTCTTGCCACCATTTCCAGATGGATGAATTAAAACCCTTGCCAAAGGGACAGGTGAAACTGCGGACACAGGCTTAATTCTGCAAATGGCTAAATTCCCTAGGTWTCCATTGCCTGAATGTTTTTGCAGGATCTGTTTCCGTATGGGTGGACGGAACTGTGGTAGTATACTTCTAGAGCATTCTCCTCAAATGAGACATGATGATCTGCCAGCTTGTGGTAATGTGTGTTAATATTTACTATAGATGCTCTCATTTAAGCAGTTAATCTTTCTAAACATAATTCTTCTCCATCTGTACATCAGATGGACACATTAAATGTGTTTCTAGGTAAAATAAGCATCAGTAGGAACATTATTCTACAGTAATCTTAGCAATTTCTTCCCCCACCCCCCACCCAGAAGTGCCCACTAGCTTGTAAGTGTATTTTAAAATTAGGAATTAGCCAGCACGGTAAATCACAGAAGGATTTCACTAGCTATATATGTTGTTTTTTCTCTGTTTCTTTCAAAACTATTCCATCTTCTGTATCTCTTGTAAACAGACAATAAAGAAAGCACTTTACTGCAGTAGGGCCCTAACCTACAGAGTCTTCAGGGCTCTCAAGAGTGATTCTCAGTAGAAGGTAGTGATATAAAAGTCTGTGGGCACAAAGATACAGCACAATCCGGGATACACTTAATCAGCAATGAATTGCAAATGCACCTTGAGGTCGTCTCTTAATTGACAATACTAGTCACCGCAGCAGAGTTTATAATTCAATGTTGCTAGGCAATAAACTTTTATTTAAATAACCTCATTAAAAGTGATTGTTTATTGATAAGAGCAGATTAAAAAAGGACAACCATGCTGAAATCTGCACAGCAACTGTAACCTTAGAGGGCATAAAGTACAGTGTGAATATTTTTGAGCTAGCCTCAGGCTTGCGTAAGCATGTCTTTAGTCTTTGACCCCCCTCTAGAAACAAATTATCTTCTCATTGCTTTGCATTGGTTTTCTAGTAATAAACATGATACAAACTAATGTAATTACTGTGTGTTAATAAAACCTGTCGGTGTTGTTTGGTTGTACTAATAACTTACATTTCCAGACTTGGAGTTTTGCTTTCGAGTTGAGCATGTGACTTGGGGCACCAGGCACAGACAACAGGGCGAGACTTGCAATGTCCTTGCAACAGTGGCTGACAGGTAGCAGAGCGTATTTGAAGGATRTATTCTTTCCCAGAGCATGCAGAGGACCCAATGCCAGTGGTGCTTCCAACACGCTTGGAAATACTGTGGCCTTTTTGCAGTGTTTTCCCACAGGTGAGCGTGGTTAGTAAGAATCCAGCTAGCCAATGTGAACCTGACTACAAATTCATCAATAATACAGAGAAACCTCACAAGTTGTCTCACCAACTAATGGTATTTTAACCCCATGATTTTCACAGTTCAGCCACAGGATTTGTCATCTGCAGCAAACTCATTACGCATGGCTACCTGCATAGTTGTAGCCTCCTGTCTGCTCAACTGAATGCCCTTAAATTAACTCGGTGGAGATTTCAGAGCACTGAGAAGAGAACATAATGCAGTGGCAGCTGGACTTGGCATATAACAGTGCAAGCAGCACTATTCTGGTTGTTGCCTTACATACTTTTGGGATGTTAGCATGAGTGGTGTGGGGGTTTTTTGTTTTGTTTTGTTTTTTTAATGCATTAACCAGCACCATTAACATAAAAATACCTGTTATCCTTTTTTTTTCTATTTAAGCATACCGATGCTAACCAGCCTGATGTTAGTCACAGCTGAAGGAACTGGATATTATTTCAGATGAGCAAAAGCAATGTGGTGTTTCCCAAGGTGCTTTGTTGTTTTTTCTTTTGCTTGCTTGGAATGGAATGATACCAATAGCTCAGTGCTTGGGACCTGAGGGGGGCGGGGGGGGAACTGTAAGTGTGACAAAGTCAAAATATCAGTGAGGTGTAGAACAGGATTGAATGGTTTAGAGGGACTGGTAATTGAATGCTTTGCACTAATTCTTTGCTGGTTCCACTGCAGGTCACTTTAACAGCCATTGCCTGACAATCTTTTGAGATCGGTCAGTGTGAAACTAGTGGGTAGTCTTAGCTCATATGCTGGTGGCTAAGCATTTGCATCCTAAAACCTGTACATGTGTTGCCGTTACCAGCTTTTTTTCTTCCTTTTCCTCCAAATCTTCTCTACTCTGGCAGATGTCACTGTGAAAGGAGCAAGGTTCTACTATCCTTACCGAGTGTGCTTCTTGTTTTGTGTCTCTAGCAAAACGTTTTATGAAGGTGAGGCTTGTTACCCAGCCTACACTATGAATGGCTAGCGGATGTTTTGTTTTGTTTTGGTTGCGTCTCCCATGCTAAAGAGTTAAAACTGTTGGTATATCTCTGACACAGTGATGCAACAGTGCTACAAGTTAAAACGCAGGAATGTAACATGCCGAAATGGAGTAACTCATCTATGCTATCTTGCCTTTAACCACAAGGATTTTTGTTTTTCTTCAACATGTATTTCGGCAGATGAGGCAAATAATTAAATAACATCAGCTGCTTTCCCATTTCATGCCTCTGTACTAATACAAAACCGATGGAATTGCACATGACAGCCCCAGCTCATAGTGTGGTCTGTGCCACACACTGAATGTGTGGGTGGTATCTCAAAAGTCCTGTGATACAGCTATCAGGCCAGACCTTGCAGTGCTTATTCAGGCAGTCTTTTCATTAACTGCAGCGGGCACCTACCCAAATCCTGGAATTTGGCTGCTTTTTAAAACTCATTCTTCAGGACTTGTCTACATGTTTTGTTTTGTTTTGGGAACTGATACAGGTAGATCTATTGGGCTCCCTACTATGGCTGTAGTTAATGGGTGTAACAGTGTTTATAAGATGCAATGTTATTCCTTGATCAGTTAAAGCCCACCTCAAGTGCAGCTCCATCCTTTCTCTCACTGTAAGTGAGGGCTCAGTAAAGTGCAAGTGGGGTGAAATTACATGGCCTGTGCAATACAAGAAGTCAGATTGATGATTTAATGGTTTCTTCTGGCCCTAAAAAATAGAGATATTCATGAAACTGATATGTAAGCTTCTTTATACTAAATTTTGGGGGATCTCCTCAGTGACAGAAAGGAAGATTAGGCTCTCATTGAAAGACGACACGTGCACTGGACACACGCATGCCTAATCAAAAGTGTGGGTGATGCATAAAAATGTATATTTGAGGACACCAGCTGTACAGTAACAAATCATTTGGCATTCCTGTCAAATGGTGCCTCCTCGTTCGTTCAGCTAAATAGTATCAGTGTAGGAGTCTGAGTCCCAGCCAAGTGGACTCCARTTCTCTTATTCAACAGTTGTATAATATTTTACAAGCAGTGGCCTGGATTGCTACCTTGTGTTAGGATGTGTCTCAGACTTTCACTGAAATCAGTCAGATTTGGGGAGATGTCCCTGGCAGCAAATTTAGAATAATGAGTTTATTCACATGCACATTTGAGCCTGGAAAACCAAAGCACGGGGTGGGGGGGCGGCTTTTTTTTTTTTTTTTAATAACTTTCATCACTAAAGTTTGTGAAAGGTTTAAAATTAGAGCTACAATGTTAAGAACTTTAATTCTTTCAGTAGACTGTGCAACATCTCAGCTCAGTTTTGGGGAATTTTTTTTGTTGTTGTTGTTTTCCTCAATTTCACCCATGGGCAAGCACAGTCATGTACTTCCATCCCTGCTTCCTTCTCTACAAATACAATCACTCAACTCACTTTGGGATTTTTTTTTTTCCTTCTGGCATTAAAACTGTTTTCAAAATACATAAGGCTGTAGGGTTTCTCATCAGTAGAATCAAATAGAAGATCAAAAAATATAATTAAATAACTTTCATTTCTTTGCCAAAAACAAATTATTTTTTCTTGTCTATTTTGGGTGACTTTATCATGCCCATAAGGTAATCATTTTCATCATACCTGTCAGTGTGATCCTTCCTTAGGAATGGAGTGATCTTTTGAAAGTAGTGTGAAATTGAAATAAATGTTTGAAATAAGAGAAGCATAAAAGAGCTATGTGCCTTAATAGCCAGGGAATTCACACTGAAGACAGCGTTTAAACAAAAAGAATGCTTAAAAGTATGGAAATAAGCTAACTTAGACAACCCTGATTCTTCACTGAGCTCTCTCAACATGGAAGTAAATGATTAGATGTTGGTCTTTGCTGAAGACTTCAGCTGTTTAACAGATGTAATATTTTTGTAATATTATAAATAGGAAATGTACGTATAAGACAGATAAAGGCTAAAAGTTACCTGTATTGCACATACTTGCAATAGAGCGGTGTATTTTGCCTGTGCTAGACTAAATAAATTGAGAATGTTTGTTTGTTCTTTTTCTCCAAATAAAGAGCAAACCAAAGACTAAATTAAATCAGTCTATTTTAATATTACAGATGGCAAAGTAGAGAGGATCTCTGATCTACTTTGTAGGACTGTCTTGATGAGCTCCTGCCTGTGTAGCAGTTACGAATGTTTTCATGATCTGCTCATCTTCTTGCTGGTTTCTGTTCTGCATTGTTGTGGGTTTCATTTCATTTTCTGGATGTCTTTTAAAATTCTTCCTGTAGCTTTATTTTTATTCTAAAACTTTATTCTATTTAGATTTTAGTTGCACTATAATTTTTCTGGACTTCTGTATCTAGAAGTTGGAAGAATTTTATTTAGGAAGAGTAAACTAGTCACACCGTTCATTCTGTTATAGAGGGCCTCTATTTCCCCATTCTGTGGTCTGGATTTTCTTTGCTTTATCATGAACAATGAAGAGTGAAAGAGAAATGTTCTTTAAAGGGTATCTGATTTGCTTTCTAGACATTACTAGACTGGAGGTCCTCCGATACGGTCTGCCTTGATTGTTGGGAGTACAAGATCTGCTTCATGGCTGGTTTTCTCGCTTTGCTATGCAAGTTGCCAGAGATGTTGTGTGTTTGAAAGTATTCATCTGCTCTTTTCTCAATCAGCAGTGTGCATGTATTTCCGCTTGGAAGTATGTAGGAGTGCAGTCATCTGGAGATCAAGAACATCTACTTCATTGTCTCCTGTTTTCCACATGAGAGGCTGTATTTGTGTACTGTGCCCATCCCAGAGCACTCTCATGTTGGTTTGTTCCTCATAATTAGCACAGGGTGTGCACATGAAGGTCACTGAGAAACCCTCTACAGGTCTTCCAACCTTCTACCTTGGAAAGATTGCAATTGATATTTCTGGGTTGGAGGTCCTGTACTACTAGTTCACCATATTGAAAATGAATGCTGCCCCCAATTCTGCTGGTGTGTGGTTTTTTTCAAATGAATGTTTAGGGCAATAATAAGCACGGGAAGGACCAGATTCTATATTGAGCCTAAACCAGTGCAGTGTGGAGCTCTTCTTAAGCTATTAATATCCACGGGACCAAGTCTTACCTTTGTCTTACAGGGCAGAGAGGGTTACAGAATTTTTTCTGATCATGGCAGAAATGCATAGGATCATTTCAGGTTTCTGCATCTTAGACTTTATCTGAAGAAAGCCAATCTCCCTGCATGTCATTGCTCATGAGGGTGGAAGTCCCAGGACCACTTCTGCTTGAAATACAGATCGTGTTTTCTCAGCATGGGATTATAAGGCCAAGGTTGCATCCTATTGCATTGTAGTTATATATTAATAAAGTTCAGGTCCAAAGGGCTTGTGCTACCTTCTCGTGAAGTTCCTTAGTCTGGTGAAACTTTTCTTCATTTCTGCTCTTCTATTTGCTGTACTACAGAAAACCTCGTCTTGTTGCTGGGTTTGCTTGCTTGTTTGTTTTTCCTTTTCTACTTTGAAAAGCCTGATTCTCAGATAAATAACCTACCAGCATTGTTGTCAATGTATTCTGCCTGGTTATCTCATGGAAATATGCATTTTTGTTCAGCCTGGATTACAATGAGATGAGGTATTTCAGTCTTTAGTAAAAGGCACTCTACATCTGTGTATTAGAATCAACCACTTGTTTTGACTTTTTTTCCTTTTAAGGGTGGAATTGAAGCAGTCTCATGTAACCTTGATCAAATCGTATAGGTTCAAAGTGTTCTTGCTTGTGACTTTGTCAGAGGACTAATAGCAGGTAGGGGATTAACAGGTATGTCAATACTGATCACAGGGAAAGATGTGTGTGGAAAAAATCTTGCTGTTAAACTAAATTTAGTTTAAGTTTAGCTTGTGTCAAAGGATGGCATGGAACATTTTTAGTATGTTAAGTTGTGGTTATGGCATGGAAAGTAACTGTGTTTAAAAAAAAAAAGCTATTTTAAATCACACACTTTGTGTATTATTTAAGTGGGGGAACAAAAGCTTCTATTGTGGAGTGCTTTTGTTTTGTCCTTTACAATCATAGCTAATATAGAGAAAGCTGAATATATTTTTCTGACTTGTAAACAATATTACTAACAGACTTCTCAGCGTGTTCTGACTGTAGTTGCTGGAGACGTTCAGAAAACAGCTGTACTTGCAGATCCAGGACAGAGCGAGAGTTGTGGTTTTCAGGCTGTGGTTCATGTGCCCCTGGGAACTACTTTCTACTACTGAGACATTTCAGAAGGTTGACTAAGAAAAGCAAACTTATGCTACATATCACTTAACAAATGTGAACTTTAAAGGGATCTGCTTCCACTGAAATTGTTTTCAAGATCTTTCAGTTGGGAAAATGTTGAAAACCAGGCATTTAAAGCAATTGCAGTGTTTCAAGAGAATATATAGTCACTATTGTGGAAAAGTTCATATAAGGTCACCTGAATTGTTGCTGGGTTAAAGAGATTATATGGGAATGTCTTCTCCTCTCCTTTCTCTAACTTCTGTGAAGGGAACAGACCTGTACTCTCCTTTTTTGAACAAAAGAAAAGGAGGCTTATAGTATTTAAAAGGCTGTGACTGTGTTATGCCAAAAGCAATACATGCTGTTACACATTTTATGGATGTAAAATAAGCACCACTGGTCAGTGTATACCGCATCCTTTTTTTTTCCTCTCCACTGAACAGTTTTGCACAAGATTATTAACCGTAGAAGTGGCTGGGAAGAATATTTTAAGTGACCAAATAAAAATGGCACTCTCATTTTCAGAGTTATAAATTGGCATTAAGGCGTCTGACCTTGTTTGCCTGTTCCTTCCCTTTTAGAAAATCAGATGCTGCTTTATAGTATTGCTGAGGAACAAGCATGTGTTTAGCATACTCTCAGTCCACTTCCAGCTCCTTTATGGGCTTCAGTCTCAGTCGTTTTTTACTTCTCCTTTGAAATACTGAGTCTCTTCAGTTTCAGTGCTTTTCAGTCTCATGCTTATTCTGTTACCACTGCTGCCTTTCCTCTCTCTGTTTGCTTTGAGAGCTGGAATTTACAATTCCAAGTAAATCTTAATAAACACTAGTTTGGCAAGGTTCAGGACACTTGCTTTCTTTTCCTCCCACCCTCTTTGGTTACTTTACTCTGTCAATAGCACTATATTGTAGATTTTCCCCAACCTTATAGGAAAGCTTTTTGTGTGTGTTTGTGAATCTATGTAGCTACTTATATTGATGCAGTTGCTGTCACAGAGGGTAAGAATTAGGTAAATCATAAACTGATCTGAAATTCTTAAGTGGTTACACTGCGTGATTGTTGAGCTGCCTTGTATTTAAGAGACTCCTTTGGCATGATACGGATTCATGCCAAGCTGCCATGTCCCTCACAATCTGCTAACAAACACCAGCTTTGCCCAAATGAATGTCTAGTGAGATAATAAGCTTGCGAAGAACCAGATTCTACATTAATTGAGCCTAAACTGATGCAATGTAGAGCTCTGACCAAACTACTGATAGCCAAAGGACCAAGCCTGCTATGTATCTGGTGAAGGTTACCTTTGCCTTCCAGAACAGAGGGATCTGAGCAAAAGATGAATCCTGATTTTTTTTTTTTTTCTTTCTTTCCCCTCCCCCCCCCACTTTGTAGACAATAAATCAATTCTAGTCTGCTCAGAGACATATAGGAAGTGAAGCCAGTTTGACAAGCAATAAAGCCTTGAACTTTTTATCATCACCTCTGCAGGAAGGAGAGTAGGAGCTACAAGTTAGTGGCTGATGACTGCATGACTCATTGATCATATATAGGATAAAAAGTGAATATTCGGGGAAATTTTCCTGTAGAATAAAAACTGCCATATGCTAGTAAGTGTGGCAGTAGTTCTCTCTGCATATTAGTAGATGATCATATCTGTTGTGTACATAGAAATGGAAGTATCTGCATTATAGCTGATCTTACAGTGTCCTGATGAGCTCTCACCGAAATGTGCAATTTCAAGGCATTGTAGTGATTTTCACAAGCTGAAACATGTCACAGAAATTATTGGTCAAGTGCTAATTGGATAGTATGGAGGACATGGATCATTTCCAAACTGTCTTATGTGGTGAAGTTCTCATTCTGCTGTCTGCCACTTGCTTTGAAAATTCAGACTGTTTAGTCTTTTCATTGGTGAGAATACAGGTGTCTTAACTGATGAAGAGCTGCTTTGGTACTGATTGTGTTCAAATTTTAAAATGTATTTTTTCTGAGCACAGTTTTGCCCTTGTTTGACTCAACCACTAAACTTCATAGGTTTTATTCATCATTGCCTTTCTTGGAGAGTTAGTGCCATTTTTCTGTATTGTTGTTTTTGAGCCTCTGTATGTTCTTTGCAGTGTAAAAAAATATGCAAAATCATAATTATTTTCTTTCTGTACCCTAAGAACAGGCATATTAAAAAATTCAGGCAGTAAGCCTGAATAATATTTCTCTGTATATTTATTCTCAAAAAGTATTTTACTGCTTTTTCCCATCTGTATTATGCTAAAATCTGACTTAAACTAGACTTGAATCTAGTCAGAAGAGGTCACTGGAAATATTTATCATCAAAATTAATCCTCTTAAACATGTGGTTGGTGTGAGGCCAGCTATTCAGATATGAAACAGCATGCCTACATTGCTTATCTGTGTGGCTGTTTGCCAGTGGAGTAAAACTTAAGAGTTTGTGTTGGTGTTTGATCTCTATAAAGTACATAGTTTGCAAGTTTATGCAGCTTTTCTGTATGTAGCTCATAGCATATAGCCTCCTCCTGGAAAATGAGTTCTCTTCAGAGTACTTGCAAAGAGCTATACTCTCTTAGTGTACTTTGGTAAGTGGTATCATTCATATTTGACTCTTTCATGGTGTTTCCCTATGAAGTATGATGAGCCAAAACTAATACTACTACTTCAGAGCAGAGGAAGAGACAATATTTCAAGTAACGTAGTGCTGTGGAACCCAAATATAGCTGAATGAAGCCTCAACTGACCTCTGCTCCTGCAGGTTTAACTTGTGTGGAACATGTGTTTACGTAAATACAAATCTTTCTTGAGTCACRTCTGGACTGGACCCAGTATTTCTGAGTCTCTCTTCATGGGAGCATGCTTCTTATTCAGCAAAATAATGATTATTTCATATCCTAATTATGGAACTGATTCATCCCTTGGGGCATGGAAAGCAGGCAGTGGGAGTGAGTACATCATTAAAAAATTATTGTGTTTTTAGAGAGGAAGAGATAAAAAATAAAATGCTACTCCATTGAAAAGTTGCATGAAAAAGAAAAATGACTTGCATTACAGGAGGTTTTATAAATAATTTGAGATTATGGCTGGAGGGAATGTATTTTTTTTAATAATGTCTTATATTTCCTTTCACAAAAAATTGTTAATTTTCTTTTTGCCTTTGTTTCTTAAGGAGAAGAATGAAAGCTCGAGCTCCTCCTCCACCAAATCAATCTTCTGCAGCAAGTAGAATTCACAGCGAGCAAAAGCCACCTGCAGAGATAGCTGCAATTTCTGATCAGAGCCTTGTGAGCATGAAGGAGAACATGATTAACAGATTGGTGAACTTCACAGTCATTTTACCCAGTGGGGTGGAGCAGAAGAGCACAGTACAAGGAAGGTAAGGCTCCCTCGTTCCGGAGTTTTTCCATTACATTACATTTCCATACAAACTTACTGGTATTAATCTCTCCCTGTCCGCATTGATGGAGCGTCTCAGTCATGCTTCTCTCTGTGTTTTCGGTAGCTGTCATACCAGAGAGTCCTGAGAGGCACATATGAGAGACCCTCTCTATGTGGAAAGGAGGAATTGGCAGTTGTTGTTTCATTGCTCTCCCCACAGATGACCTTCAAATGTGCATGGATCCATGTAGTGCCCCTGAACTAGTCTTGGGTTGTTTTATATCTGCTAATGCAGGGAGGTTCTGGTGCAGTGAAAAAAGGGGCTGCTGCAAACACCAGTCCTGACAGTGTGACTGTCTGGGGTTGTGCTGAGGAGGGAGTTTGAAAGAAGAACGATTCATAAAATCCAGAGATCCTGCCTTCACAAATCTGTTGTGTTTGTGTAGATAGCGAAACATCTGTCGGTGTTGGGGAGACCTTTTCTGTATACAAGTCTGTCATCATTTGCTTGGGAATAGAGAGAGATTCTCCTTGTCACCTGGTACAATAAAGGAGAAATTGTATTGGAAAGATAGCTTTGAGACTGTTTTCTTCAGTGAGGGAGCTCTTCTTTCTCCTCCTCCTCCTTTCAGTGAAAACTGCTTTGAAAGAAGGAAACTAGTCTATTTATATTACTTTGAGGAAGAATTTGGAAGAGTTTTTAAAATACCTTGGTTACTGTCAATGCAACTGTAGTGAACAACTGTGTGAATGGTCAGTAGCAGTCAACAGATTGTAGAAAGGATAACATCAGGTTAGAAGGACACAGGTGTCTGTTGACAAATCAGGGTCTGTGTTTATTTTGTATTTGGGGCTTTCAGTAGCAGAAGCCTGCACTGTGGTAAAACTACTCATCATGATCTGATCTACTAGTCTATCTTGAAGCAGTATATTTTGATGGCTGAGGGGGATATGTATACAGCAGCCCATAGTAGCTGGTACTTCATTCTTCCCAGTACTTTTCTTGTAGGAAACTGTTCACTTAGCAGCTCTCAGGAAGCTGTAGTTCAAGTAGTAACTTGTGTGGGTCAGTCCCAAAGCCAGTGTGATATTAAAGGTTTTAAAGGAAAGCGGTGCTTTTATCAGAGCTCTCAAATTGTATATTTAGTGACAGATTTTTTTTTTTTTTTAAATGAGAGAGATTTGGACTTAATGAGAGAAAGAATGTAAACAGAATGTAAAGAAATGTTGACCCTTAAAAACCCAAAGAACACAGATATTTCATTGGCAAATGCAAGCATTCTGGGAGATGCAGAGGCTAATCCCCCTACACCGTTTTGTATAGGGAGATACATCATTGCTATATGATTGGAAAGGATTGTCTTTTCCTTCCTTCCAAAAAAAAACCACCCCAGGAGCACTACAAGAACAGTGATTTGATGTGACCTTTTGAAAAACATACAAGTTAAAGGGATTTTTTTTTTATTTGTTTTCTCCTGTACAATTAACAGTCTGTCTGACTCTCACAGGTAAATATTATCACTAGCATTACTATCGCGTACACTCAGACTGAGTATTTTGCTTATTGCAATCTTTAGCTTGTGGACCAAACCTGAAAAGGATGTCAAAAATGAACCATAGACATCTCTAGGGAGTTATATTTATCATCTATTTTAAGCACTCTGAGCAACCTAAATGTTCTCTCAGTTGTTCTGTGAGGATGCCCACTCTTCTCCATTAACTTCACAAGGGGTCTATGCCCCTGATTTAAGCAGTACTGAAGTTCCTACTTGTGCTCTAGGGAGTCTAATCTCCTAATCTGAATGTCACAAGTGCCTAACATGGGCAGTAAGTGCTCTCCCTCCATGCTGGATTGAGCACTTGGAATGGAGGGTTAGTGGTAAAGGTCAATCAACCTACAGCCTGCTCTGGGAGGTTATTATGGATAATAACCTCTAGAAGGTTATCATGGATATTCCATAATATCTAGGATATTATGGAAAATGAGGAAGGAGCTAAACTATTTTTAACAAGTTAAATTTTAAAAACCCTCTAATGAGCCATGTATTAATGTAACCAATCTAAAAGCAAAAAAAAAAAAAAAAAAAAANCTCATGTGTACCACTGTTCTTTCTCACCAGCAAAAGAACAAAATTTTCTGTGCATTAGCACTGTTCACGTTTTTAGGGATGTGGAATACAAACCAAAAAATTCCAAAGACATTTGAAATTTTTATGGGGTTCACCTGTCTTAAATTTTCAGGTCTGGGTAAAAGGACAGGTGTTTTGATATTTTTGCATTGTTTTGGCATTGTAGACTGGGTAGCTACAAAGTACGATGATACTGAGAAGGAAACATCTAGTGAGAAAGACACGGGATAAAAAAAAAAAAAAGAGTTTAGCTTTAATTTGAAGCAAGTATGAGAGCCAGTTCAGTTCTATTTCCTGTTCAGTCATTTCATCTATGATAATATCAGAGAAGGATATTTCAGACAAATTCTACTATTGCTTTTACTGCTGTAAATCTTCAGTGTTGTTACTGCCATCGTTGCAGTGCGTTCTGCAAAATCTTTTTTTGGGTGCCCCGGTGAAATTGCAGAAGAACTTGCAAAACCTTTCTCTGGGCATCGTCACAATGAAAAATGGTTCAGAAATTTCAGGAAAGCAGTTCAGAGAGCAAAGAAGTCCACTGAAGGTTGTGTGAAAACATAAGCACTACTGTAGTAATTAGTATCATGTAAGATTATTATAAATGAACCAAGTTAAAAGTCAAAACTAGCTCTTTCAACTTGTTTTCTGTGTGTACTTGACAAAACAGCCTGTAGTTAAATTTACTTTGTTAGGTCTTTCTATAGAAAGCCCCTACAAATATCAGCAGGAGGGTGAAAAATTCTAATTAAATTTTTTTTGAATGATAGTTTAAGAAAAAAGAAAATTAGGATGTGCTACTTAAGGATATTTTATTAGAGTCTGGAATTTTAAAATAGGTTTATTTATAAAAGCTAATTCAATTTGAAAGTCTCTCTTTAAGAGTTTATTGCCATCTTGTTACACGCAAAATTTATTCTAGCTTTTGGAAATATGCACTGCAGATTTAAGGACAAAGTTGAGTCCTTAATGGGTGTGTGTAGTAGTAGAAAGGTATTAAAGTACACTTGTTTTCCTTTTTGAAATAAATACTCCCCGTGAATTCTGCTGTAGAATATAAGTGTTCATGAAAACTGTTAGCATTCTTCCCCCTTAAAATGAGTAAAAAAAACCCCCACAACTAACACATACTTGTACTGCTGCACGAGAACTACATGATGTCCCAAAAAGATAGCTCGAGTGTGTTGGAGATTCATATATTTTATGTATATATGTCTGCAGCAGATCCACACAAACTGTCGGCAGGTCTGAAAGTGAGGATGACTGGACGTGTAGAAAGAAAGTAAATGGGAAGGCTCACAAGAGTTACCAGAATTTTTTTCTGTTTGTGATTCTCAGAGATAATGTTTTAAATCGGTAATCTACCAAGGATTCGCTGTGTCTGGCTCCATTCACGTTGAATAACCCCATTTAGCTTTTGTAAGGGTTTGTATCAAGAAAATGTAGTTTTAATGTCCAGTCCTCTTCCATGCGTTTCTGGTGAGTCAGCCAAAGGGTGAAGGGTGAATTTTGCTTTCTTCGAGAGTGGAGCCAAATCTGAGCCTCTCTGTGGGGCTTGAGACTTCCCTYGCCGGTTCTTCCTGCTTTGCACCAGCCTTCTCCCCCCTGCCACTCTTGCAGTCCGTGGTTCCCATAGTGTTACGCCCTAGGGAGCACAGGAGTTCCCAAGCTGTGCAGAAAGCGCTGGTGACAGTTTGTACCCTGACGGGTGCTAAATGCAAAGCAGCTTGTCACAGAGCTGGCCCTGTGACTAGGCACCTTGGGGAGAAGCTCGTTTGCAGGTGCCTGCTGTGGCAGGGAGGGTGTGCACCCCTCCCCCTGGCATGCGTGAGGAGGCACTGCAGAGATCTCATGCTTCTGCTTTATCGGCAGTGGTATCACTGCACACTTTTGAGAATAAACCCTTCTGTTATTAATGCTGGCTTGATTTGATACAGCGTGAAGTCTAATTACCTTCTCGTTTAAATGTTACAATATGTCTTTCTTGAATGTGTGAAAGGTTTGCTGGAAGCTTTCTGCCTCCTTTATTCTGAGATATTCTAGGAATATAACATTTTTATCAAATAGTGCTTCTGGAAAACATGGCCATGAATTCATAGCCTTTCAGATCTGCATGAGTTTTGGTTTAAGATCTTATTATTTAAATACCTTTATTTGAGGAGCAGAAATAAACTACTTCTAGTATTTTGTATTTCTTATTTTTTCATCTGTGATCCTTAAGTATCCTTTGTCTATTGTCAAAGATTATTTGTATTTTAAATTACACTTAATCTGTTTTTTTGTCATAAAAGTATGCATGCATGTGGGTGCTTATATATGCCAGCAGAAAGAGAGTTAAGTGCTTTTAATATATTATTTAAAAATAAATGTAAAAGATACATGAATGAAAAAGAGGAGCACTGTTTCGGGGTGAGACAAAACAAATCCATCATAGTCTTGGGAGATACTCTTATGACTAGCTCAGCGCACTCAGGAAGGGAGATGGACCATATTTTACTCAAAGGCTGGGGATGAATCTCAGTGACCAGCCGACCCTTAGAATGTCTTGTCTGTCAAGCAGGTCTTATCCACTTGTTATGAATATTTATTTATTTTAGGATGTTGACCAGAACTTGAATCTTCTGCCTTTTAATCACATACCCTAATGCTTGGCTACTGTAAGGTAAAATTCTGATTTTAGAGATTTGAAGTCTGTCTTTTGTGATATTCTTGTTAAAACTGGACTGATTGTGAAAAGTTTTATATTTTTATAAATCTGTTATCTAGGATTTTACCAAATTTTCCCTAGTGTCCCATCCTCTCTCTCCTCTCATAGTGTAAAAAATTATATATATATTAAAAAAAAGCTCAACAGTAGAAGGGGGATATTTGATGAGAGGTCTGGTGTTACTGTCACATGAAGGGAGGGAAAGGGGTAATCAACTTTGCCTGCCAGAGCCCTCCTCAAAAGGGCTTTCACTGAGTCAGGTTCACAAAGTTAAGTCAACTTTGCTTGCCAGAGCCCTCCTGAAAAGGACTTTCACTGGATCAGGTTCACAAAGCTGAACAATAATTTGGTAATCAACTTGGCCTGCCAGAGCCCTCCTCAAAAGGACTTTCACTGGATCAGGTTCACAAAGTTGAACAAAATGAGAAAGGCCCTCCCCTTTGGTAATCAATGTTTGCCTGCAAGAGCCCTCCTCAAAAGGACTTTCACTGAGTCAGGTTCGCAAAGTTGATCAAAATAGACAATTTATTAAAGCGACAGATCAACAGGTTCAGGATTGCCGGTGATAAATGCACTTACTGCAACAAATTCTACTTTTTCTGAGCTCAAACTGATAAAGCGCTTTCACCAATGGTATTTTTCCCGGGGTAACATCCGACATTGTCGGAGGCGCAAACCTTACCAAAAAGGCGTCCCTGTTTTAGGGAGGAGAGAGGTCCAGACCCGTCGACCTATCCGTAGGTTGGTGTTCTCATCCTCGAGATGGAGGATCCTTTATGCACTGAATTTATACTCTTGGCGAGGTGGGGCTGAGTCAAACACTGTGGGATGTTTGGTCCTTGTCGAGCTCAGCAGAGGGTGTCAATGGCTGCTGGCCTTTTTTTTCTTTTGCCCCTATCAACACCACCAGGCTGCAAGACTCCCGCCTCGCCCCAGGTGTCATTTGGGGTACAGCAATGTCAAGTGGTGAGACCTCCGCCTCGCCCTGGGCATTGTCTCACCCCTCACCAGCATGGGCATCAGACTGCAAATCACCCTTTGTATCCACTGTTTACCCCAGGGCAGGGAGGATCACAGATAATCATAGACCATTATCCCACATCTGGCCACTGTATTTCAGTTATAGTCCTTGGTTACAATATGTGGTGCTAGGTTCATGAAAAAGTGTAGCAATAATTCTCCAAGAAGAAATTTCTGAGAAATTTTTTTGGAAAGCTCTGACACATTCTTTTGATTTAACAATGTTGCACACTACTGCTGTTATGTCCAGTTTGCTTTTGCACTCGATCTGGTGATGAGGCTTGTTCATCTCTAAAAAATACACCAGTTAACGTTAGATACTTCTATATTTGCAACCATCCATGACCATGGTCATGTCCTCATTATTGCTGAGGACTTTGTGGACAGCACAGATACAGACTTTTAGTGTCAGTAGCTTGAGAAGTCACACCTGGGATATATTGCAGAAAAATGGGGATGTTTGAAGCTAAATAATGGTTGATCTGGAGTTGTCAGCACATGGATAACAGATACCTCAAAAGAAGTAGACTGGGCAATTGTTGCTGCTACTGTTATCATACGTATTACATAAATCCCCCCCATACATGTGATGCGTAGAGAGTAGGACACTAGACCTCATAATATACAAGCTGAAGCAGTAGTCCCCTTCTGAGAGTAACAGAGGACAGAGCTTGGTGCAGAGAGCATGTGTTACGGGGCACATGAGCTAACTTCATCACAGAAAGTATGTTCTCACATACTTTTCAGTGATATATATATAAGTGGAAATAATTGTTGGCTTGTAGGTCAACATACAAAACAGCGTCTCAAGAAAGACTGTAGGTGTGAAATCAGCCCAGGCTGATAAAACATGAAAGAGTTAATAGGAGGAAACTTATACAAGACAAATATGGTAATAGATGAGGTGTTAAAAACAGATAAACAGGGCACATACTGCAAAAGGGATAAAAATGAGCTTAAATAAAGAATATTAAGGATGGATCAGGTCAAAAGTACAGTAGTTTGACAAAGGTTAAAAAAAGGACTTAGCAGAATAGGTTACAGAATAATTGTACTTTTAGCACAAAAATAAAGGGAATAGCAGAGTCAACATCATATTATAGAGCAAAACTTTATCCTACACATTTATTTTCTAGATATACAAGCCCGTATTTTTTTTAAATGGATTATTCTATTGATCCCAGTAAAGATTAGGCCAAGCCACACCTAAACCAACTCTGTTTACTCTCTCTTAAAGTATAAATGACTTTGAAATGTACTGGTGAATGGCATGACACAAATGGTCAATGGTAAGTATTGCTGACACAACAGTTAGCCTTTGCTTTCCAGTATTGGTTTTAAATGTCAAATAGTTTAATAATGCAAGAGCAGGATGGAACCCAATTACTTTTCTTTGCTAACTACAGGTTCATTCCCAGTTTTCTCTTTATGCTCTAATATCTGCTTATCTTGTTTCTTTGGAAATGCATGAACTTTGAATTTAGTTCACAGAATTTCTTTTGTTCTCTTTTTATTCTTCGGAAGTTTTGAGGAAATGATTTTCCCAAGTTACAATTTGAGAAGGCCATACTATGCACTTTTAAGTTGTTTCAAAAGCCTCTGATATATTGTTTAATTTGTAGACTCTGAAGTGGTGCAGGTGAAGCTTGGGGATGCTCTTCATGGAGCAGTTGCATAAATCTGAGCTGTAGGAAACAGGATGGGATGTTGCAGGCTTCATTTGAAGTGTTAGATTTCATATCTGCCTGCTCTGTAATCAACAGTTAGGTGAAAATAACTCATATTTGGCTGAGTGTGAGCTGTTTATTTGTTCATTGTCTGGACAAGTTTGTTCAACGCATATGCTGACAGCAGCTTACTTTCTCAGATGGTTGGTGTGGAGTCTAAAATTGTTGCAACTGTGGTACTATTTGTGCTGAACACATTTCATAACTTCAGTGGAAAGTGCACAGAATCATAGTCTTTTGAGGCACTATAGGAGCAAAAAATTTTTTTTAAGTGCTCTGCTTTTCTAAAGCATCTTGAATGAAATAGTTTACATGAGGTAAGGTAATGTTCCAAATTTAAATGAATTATCACAATATTATGCACTACAGAAGCACATTAGCATTCTACCTCAAATAAAAAGTCTAGCAAATACAACAGCATGTACTGCGGTTCTGCAAGGTTATTTGTTTTTCTCTGAAACAATAGTAATAAAGCTGAGAAAACAAAGCATGCAAATTTCACTTTAAAAGAAATGTATCTGTGAACAGACAAGCTGAGATCTATATCAGAGGGGCTGACACTTTAAAATGTTCACTGCTGCATAGCATAATGAATATTCATGTAAATATTGGTATATGTGGGCTTCTCTTATATTTTGGACTTGGTATGTGTGAATGCGTCAATTGTTTTGTGGCTTGTTGCATTTGAATTAACTATGGTTGCAAAATACAGACCTTTACAACGTAGGACAGTGCCACAGTGACAGCCATGAGAGAATGTCACGAAATGACCTAATATGCGTTTCTATTTAGATGCCCTTTATATGAGCTCACCAGTTATCCCCACACTCTTTTTCTGGAGCCCCTTATGCATCTAACAATATCTGTCTTCCTTGTTTGATTTCCGTCATCATCATCATCTCACCAGTTTTTGTTCCTTTAAATACATTCGCCTATTTCAAATTTTCCAGGCTTGCCACTTTCTCAGCTCACATTGAATATAGCTCAGTTAAACTTGAAAGAGGTTACTGTAAAGAAGGTACTAGAGTTATTTCTCATTTCTTGCGTAGTAAGAGCTGGCATCTTGCATATATTTTAATCTTTTGCCTATTAACAAGGGATCGGACCCATTTTCCACTTTCCTTGTCTCAATAGTTAACCCCCCAAAGGCTTTTACTGATTTCTTAACCAGTTGTTGGCCATCAGCATATGCCTGGGAAGAAGATGAGCAGCCTCTGCAGAGCGATGTCGCAGCTGCCAACAGCTTGCAGCTGAGGGAGATCTTGAGCTACGGATGTAATGGTGGTGGTTCATAACCTGGGAAGGCTTGTATGTGTATGTGAATTTGTCTGCATTTTGGATCTGTATATACTTTTTCCAGTTTACACATAGAAAAAAGTGCCAGTCCTTTGGGAAATGCACTGTCTATACAGTTACTTTCACTTCCACAAAAATATCCCATGTGTATTACAGGCTTTAGGTAGGGCTGCTCAGAGTTCGGGGGGTTTTGTTTTGTTTTGTTTCAACTTTATTGTTTTGTTGATGACAAATACCAGTTTATTCAAACTAAAACTTTTCAGAAATGTACCGTTTTCAAAAAAACTGATTTCTCTGGTCCTGGATGGAATTTGGGGGCGGAAAGGGATGGGGGGAACACTTCAATATCTTGGGAGCGAGGTGAATTTCTGGGATGTGAAGGAACTTGGTTCATATCTGTGCTGTCCTAGCCAGCATCAGGCTGCCTTACTGGTCCAGTGAATGTTGAGTGATTGACACAAAACAGAGTACCACCGAGCAGAGACTTGGACCGGAGGGGTTAATGACTGATTTCTTAACCTAGTGTTTTAAGTATCACATCTGCAGTGAGAGTTAATCATAATACAAATACTTGAAGCCAGATCTTTTTATACTGAGTAAATTTCCTCACCAAAATAAATGTGGAGGGAATCTGTTAGTCTTGGAAATACTATTGGTGTTGAATGGATTGAGGGGAAAAACAAACCCACAAACTTGTAAGTTGGAAGAAAATCCCATCTACCTCTTGTTCCAGATTCAAATGCTCAATTTTGATTTGAGTTATGTAGTGGCTGAAATCTAGGTAGAGTTTAATGTACCTAGAGTAAGTCACTTATTTATACTTTGTCTACATGTTAAAGACCAGTGTTTGAATTACAGAACTTAATATATGCATTTAGCAGATAAGATGCACTTTGTCTGCTCATGACTTACATTTGTAAGTGCTGTTATTGGCACTGGTGTCTGCCTCCTAGTGAATAGTTAATTGCCAGCTCATAAACACACGCCGAAGTGAGAATATATTTAATTCCTAACATTTTTATCTGATCTGCTTAGCATTTCAAAGCATTAGCGCTGTTGCCTCCCAAAGATGGTTAACTAGTGACACATCCACAGCTTGGACTGTCTTTATGCTTGCATATTAAAACTGCAGTAACTTTTTTGGCAACTATTTTTTCCTCTCTACTAACAGTGAACATTTTCTTTTCTGCAGTAAAGCTGTGATGGATCTGTTGGTTGATTTATGCAGCCGGTATCACTTGAATCCAGCCCAACATAGTCTTGAACTGAGGTCTTGGGGGATGCAACAACCTTTGAGTTATAAGCCAAATACTTTGATAGGAGCGCTGGATGTACAGATGGTACTTCTGAAGGAGAAGGTTCCTGAAGAAAAGACAAAGCGACCTCTGCCAAGAGTCCCCGAGGTCAGTACCCTGGGGGGTTAAAGCAGCGCCATGAACCATCATTTCATTCCTGTGACTGCAAGCACTTTCTTCCTGTTTCACCAATCATTAAACCAGACACAAGAGGCTTGAGATTGGCTGTAACCTGCTTTACTAGCTTCGCTGATTTGCACACAGACTGGCAGTTACCAGCCTTGACTCTAGCATTTACAGAAAAGGTTATGTTGCATGCAGTTAGGGTGAAGTCTCTTTTTGCAAAGGCTCTTGATGAAAGACCTTAATGACTGGAATTAGCAGGAGTGGCTGAAATGGGGATTGTGGAGTGGTAGGTGAGGTTTTGAGGGTTTTTTGTTTGCCCCCTTTTTTGTGGGAGGCTTGGGCGGTTTTTTGTTTTGTTTTCTGCTTCTCTTGAAAGTTAGTGGAATATTAGAAAAGTAAACTTTGAGGAAAATAATTCTTTATCAAAAATACAGGAAAACAGGGATTATAAATGTATTCACAGTATTGTAGAGATTCAGAAACAGCCATCTTCCAAATATTTGTTCATTGAAGTTTATATTAGTGGGAAGCAGTCAAGCTAATTACACTGTCGTCTTAAGTAAGAGTGGTGCTTGTAAATGCTGGCAGAAGAAGATGGCTGCCTCCGATTTCTCTTTCTTAGTCACCTATTGTGACTCTCTCCATAGTGACAGAAGAGTCCTGAGAGATTTTTTTTTTTCCTTTTAATAGTATATTGTTTTCAATAGTGTGGTAAGTTTGCCTAGGAGGAATCATGACAGCATGGGCGTCCCCATCACCTTTCCCGTTATAAGGGAGCGTAGCCACCGCTGGATGAAGGCTGAGAATTTTTGTGYGTTTCTACAGAAATCGGTGAGGCTGGTCGTGAATTACCTGAAGACGCAGAAGGCCGTGGTTCGAGTTAGTCCGGAGGTGCCTCTCCACCACATCATCCCTGCTATTTGTGAGAAGTGCGAAGTCAGTCAGGAGCACGTCGTCCTCCTCCGCGACAGCGTCACCGGGGAGGAGCTGGAGCTCACCAAGTCCTTGGAGGAGCTGGGCATAAAGGAGCTGTACGCCTGGGACAGAAAAAGAGGTGAGCCGAGGCGGAAAGCGGGCCCTGCTGGCTTGGATGACATGCCAGCAATATTATGGGTGACTTAACGTATTCACGCTCTCCTTGCTTTGAGGCGTGACTTAAATAGGACGGTGACATTTCAGCTGGGTCCTGTGTGCCCAGCCCGGAGCAGCCGTGTCCCTGGGAGCCCCCAGCTGCTCTCGCCCCGGCTGCGAGCCAGCAGCCGGTGAGTTGGCCGGGTGCCACCAAAGGAGGAGCTTCGCTACCTCCCCAGCTGCTGTCAGTACAGGTGCATGTAACCCTGGGGCTCGTCCGCCCGGAGCCCGTCCTCTGCCCGTGCTGCGGGACGGGCAGAAAGCGGAGGCATGCCCTAGCCATGGCGGCCACAAAAGCCAGGAGAGAGAGGTGACGTAGCTCAGGGCTGGTGCGAGCGCGGTCGCCGATAGCCGCAGAGGCAGCTCCTCCGCTGAGCAAAGTCACTGCTGCCTTAGTGAAGATGAACTGAGGAGGTATCTGCCTTTAAAATTTTGTCCTCTTGTTTATTTCCCCCCCCTCTTTTAGACAGTATTCCTTTGGCAGCTTCTTGAGCTGGAGTCTTAGGAGCCTGAGCGTGTGTTCAGATGGCATAAATATTAAACATGCTTTAAAAATACATGTTGACAAGTGCTATTTCCTTTGAGGTCAGAAAGTGCTATTCATTAAAATTGTTTCCTGCAGTTTGTCTGAGTCAGTATTACTTCCAGCACAGTAGATGTCCTTACTTATTGTTTAGATAACATCAATTTTGTGTGCAGTGTGCAGCAGGCTTATTTTTTATTTATACAGTAATTTATTTATGTTGATGTTCCATCTTTTCTTTCCAACCTCTCTAATAAGTGACAGTTCTACCTCTGTGTGAGCCAAATTTCAATGAATTTAGTCTTTTAAGTAAGCTAAATGTCTCCTTTTCCTTTGAATTGTCAGGATGCTCAAAAAAGTGGCTGACAAGATGTCATAACTCCGTTGCGTGTTTTTCTTTTTCCAAGACATGTTTACTGTAATTAAGCTAACCATTTTGGAGCAACATATTGAACATGCAGAGTATTCAACAGGAGAGCATACGTCAGGGACAACTTAGAGAATAATTAGCTGAGGCCTTCCTTAAACTCTTTCTTTAAAATGAAAGCAATGGTGTATTCTGGTACAATATGGGCCCTCGAGTCTGGACTTGAAGAGCCCGGGTACAGCTTGGACAGACAGCTAGAAGACTTCACTTTAAGGCTAGGATTACAGCTGAAAATCAAATAATGCTGTATAGCATGCTGCTCTTTGCATCTGAAACAGTTTTTCTTTTATTCTCTTAACCTCTTAATACACCTTTCATTAGAATAATATCTCCCTGACCCTGAGCATATTTCAGCCTTTTTTGCCTCCCTCCACCCTATCTTTCACCCTGGTGTCTGATGAGAAAAATGCTAAATATATATGTATATATGTATATATGTATGTATGTATGTATGAAATTTTTGAAAGGTTCCCTTTGTTCCAGTAAATTCCTCCCCCGCATATTCTGATCTTGAGTCTTGGAGAGGGAGAATCTCACTGATTTGTCTGTGCAGCGAGCAGGATGTCTAGTCTATTTAATTTTCAGAAGAAGGGACAGAGCTTTCAAGCACATTCTCACTAGCAAGTGCAGCATCAGGGCTGCTGAAAGCCAAAGCTGTTAGTAGAAGCGGATTCTAGAAAAACGTAGCGCTTGCAGATCTCTTCTGCCCTGAAACAGAAATACTGAATTCTGAAGTTATAGCAGAAGTGTTACCAAAAGACAAGCTCTGCTGCCACCTGCTTACATAATTTGATTTAGCAGTTGAAGGAGCTTCACGACTGAATCAAGAATGAATACAAATGCTTTCTCGCCTAGGTAGCTTCTAGTTGCATGTCTGTTTTGGACAAAAATTTTTACTGTAGCACTTAAGAAAACAAATAATAGGAGTAATGAATGAATACTGTGGCTTACTAAGCAATATTAAAACTTTAATATGTTTTCTCTTGTCCTTTCATTGCTTGCCTTTTCCAGTTCCTCCATCAAAAACTCAGTCTGAACCTTCTCTGAACTATAGAGGTACTGTACAACGCTGCTTAGGGAAATCGGCTTTTCCTTCACATTGTTTAGCATGGTTTTGGTAGGTAGATCTTTAAGAGGGTAGTGCTGTAGAGAAACAAGCTATCTGCAGTCTGTTATCTTTTAGACAGTGCTGTTTACATGGCTCTGCTCTTGATTAGAATAAGTACATTTGTGTGTGTGCTGCTCCTTCAATAATTGCTGATAAAACGTCAACAATTAACAAATGCTATCATTAACTGATATGTGGTATGGTATGCTTCTGTATAGATTCTAAGCTCTTTCTTGTTACCTAAAAAATGATTATTTGAATTTCAGAATTACTAAAATTTCAGAGGTCTCACAGGTTCAAAATTCATATAGTAGCAAAAATAGAATATTCTGGTGTCTAGGAGATCTTCCACTAATTTGAAATATACTTGTAATTAAGAATTTTAATATCAAACTTAAATGCACCTATGTGCAGTAGATCACTCTGGATAGATACTGACCTCTGAATTGCAGTAGGTAAGACTTGATTAGATTACATTTGTGCTTCCATTTCTAGTGAATAGAAAAAGTGTATACTTTGTATATCCTCTTTTYCCACTGAATCTGTTATAATACACTGATTAAATCAAAATGTCCTCAAGAAAGGTATGCTTGATTGTATCTGGCTTGGCTTCTTTGCCTTCCTAGTAACCCCAASGTAACCAAAGCAAATTTGGAGATAACTCCTACAGCCTTTCAGGAAGGAAGGTAGTCTGCCTCCCAGTGGCCAGCCATGGTCTGAATTTTAGTCAGAGACCAACTGCCACTTGGCTCCACTAAAACTAGTATTTTTCTCCCCAGTTCCTCTGTCCTTATTTGCACTGGTGTCCTCTTACATCGAGCATAATACCAGAGTCAAGATCTGCCTTATTTGTTGAAGAAAAATGGATCTAGACTGATATAGATTCCTTGYTGTTTTGAGATGATATGTAGGGTTTATAATCCTAATTCAGTTGGAAGAGATTTATAAAATGTTTAATGAAAATGTTGATGGTCAACTGTTACTGACTCGTTACTGGCTTATCCTAGCACTTGATATTGAAGACTATGTGAGATAGAGCATCATAATGATTCACATCTAGTTGCAGCCTGGCCYTGAGCAGAAAAATAGCAGTTTCTGGTGAATGAGTATAGGCAGTGCTTCATATTTGAGTAAGCTATTAATTTATTACTGTATTTCTTTGCAGTGGAGTTGCAGCCTTTCTTAAGGATAGTTTCTCCCTGTTTTCATCTGGGTTCATCATCTTTGCTYTCCTACCATGCTTTGAACTACAGTGTCTCTAACACCTTCTAACACCTGGCATTGTTGATATGCAAAGTGATCCTGTGTGAAAATAATGTGCTTTGTGTGAAATGCAAATCAGTTTACAGGAGTTCTGGGATTTTTTTTTATTATTTTTTTTTTGAGATGTAGACCTTTATTTTATGGCAACAAACAAGTCATTTTGCATATGCTTAATTATTATTAAAAAAAGAAAATATTTACAAAAGAAAGTGACTCTTTTCTGTATGTGAAACTGTGCGTGCCAGTGGGATGCTCTGATGTGCTTGGAACCAGGGAGAAATTCATATAGTATTACACAGTGCCCATTAAAATTGGGGATTTACATTTGACTGGGCCTGAAAAATGGGAGAGTTTTACAAGCTGTATGTTAAATGTCAGACTAATGATTGTTCCTTATAATGCATGATCTTATGATACTGCTCATTGGGCTCTACTGGTGTTGGGGAAGTTGAACAGAGACCAAATGATCTGAGAATTCGTACAATTCATTAGCCAGTTCAAGGAGGATGTGCATGTTTTGAGCTCTTGCAGCCTGGAACACAGAAACTTGCCTCACTTCCCACCTGAAATGAAGGCACCAGGACAAGACAAGATTAGCCTGACTAGCCTGGCTTAGGCTCTAAGGAGAGCCCTATTTCCAGAGGAGAGGGCTCTTCCCTCCTTTTGGAGCTTTATCCAAATCCGTGTTGAGAGTCCTTCCATTAGCTTCCCTGTGTTTAAGGCAGGCCCATGGTGTTAAAGATGCTCACCATCATCATTTTGAAAACTCAGGTTTGGGGTATTACAATCCTCCATGAGTTTGAAGATAAGCTATCTAACAAGTATTTTCAAAGGCTAAGCAACTGATTCTGGAGTACAACAGGTTTGATCGAAACTGAAGTTTATGAAATTACTGCCCTTTGCCTTCCGTAGGCTTTGGAACAAATTCGGAATGAGTCAAAGTTCGAAAAAGAGAATGCGGGATATGGCATTTACTTAGATAATTTGGTTCATAACTTCTCCAGTGTACTTAGGCTCATAAAAATACAGCATTAAGTCAGGATACTTTAAAATAGTGATCTTCTGATTCTTTATTTCAGAAATGTAAAAAATATTCCATTATAATTGTTTCAGAACCAAGTCGAAATGCCTCAGTAAGCAATGATGCAATAGAAAAAGAAAAGCGAGGATTTCTGGGATTTTTCAAAGCTAGCAAAAGAAGCAGCAAGGTAAGTGTTCAGTAGTGTTTTACCTTGCTAAAGAGAATTTCTTTCTTTCCAGCTGTATTTTGCCTGTGAGTGTTATCTTATGTTTGTTTTTTCAGGGAGTCTTCTCTTAGCAGATGCATAAACTACGTTTAAGCAGTACACCTTGATGGAGTTTTAAGCTGCCAATTGAAGGAATTGGGCTTGTTGTGCATTTAACTTGTTTTTGAAATGCTAAGCATTAGAGTTCAGTAGGTGGTACCAAAGAGCAGTAGTTTCAAGCAACTTATTTCCCCTTGTTAGTAGTGCTCAGATAAAAACGCACTTATGAAAGCGCTGATGCAGCATAGAGTACATCACTATAGATAGCAACTAGAATTTTCTTTTAACAAAGGTTTCTTCTGTGCACGCATAGTATTCTGTTTTAAAGCATTTGTATCTTTAGTAAGACCTGTGCAGTCAAGTTATTGTAATCTCTGAGTATGCAAAACTAAATAATGAAATGTAGAATAAAAAATTTGCAGTACTAAAAGGAGTAATAAACTGAAGGATCAGTATTTGCTGATACTCTTTTAAAAAAAAAAACAACTTTGTTTTTAATCTTGAGCTGGAAGCTTAAAAAAAACAAGAATTATTCAAAAAAATGCATGAATATTGGAGCCTTAAGGAAACAAAATATCATGAATCATAAAGCTTTCCAGGAGCTGTCAGTAGTACAATTGTTTTCCAGTGCTGGTTCTGGATTATTATTCCATGAAGAGGTGTGGGGGTTTGTTTGTTTGTTTTAACATTCTGTCTGCCAAAGGACTTGCTCCAGCTAAATTCAGAACGTATACATGTCTGATTAACTGGTACTTAGAAACGTATGCTTTGTTAGTGGGCTGGTGTTTCACTTGCCCTTTCCAGTCTTCTCAGTCATATTTTTAAATCTTCATTAGTTTTCTGCCCTTTCAATTATGATCGTATATTGAATGCTTTTGCCAGGCAATAGCTCCCTTTACAGACACTGGGAATTACTGTATTGAAAAATCTAATCTGTCATGGATGCTGAGCTATTAACATTTTATGAAGTATACATGAAAGCTATTTTTCATGAGATAGGAAGTCAATCACTTCAATGTGTTTATCCTCTATAAGAAAATATTTCCCATTCAGAGTGGAACAAAAATGTTACACTGAAGCAATAATTCTGTATCAGCCTGGAAGAAGGTAGTAAACAAGGAAACTTGAATATAAGCCTCTAGAGCAGGCTACAGGACTGTGTTTCCTCTGGAGGAGCTCAATATATTACAGCATACAGTATACTGTATTAAGGCTTGTCCTCCGATTCCATTTTACTGCGTTTTTGGTATGAAGTGTGGTGTTGGTGGAATTTTGCTCCCTGAAGGACCTCAGATTTAACTTGTAAAATATTTACACTTGCAACATCGGAAAACTTGGCTATGAAGAATGCTGATTCTGTGGTTGCCACAGTGGGTTTCTCACAGCTGTTAGGTTTGGGATGAGCGTTTTAAGATTCCAAATTCCTTATATATTTCCCCCCCACCCCGCTTCTCTTTTGTATTCTCTTTCTCATGTTTGTTAATCGGAGGCATCTGAGGTGATACTATGGGATTTTTTTAATATCTCTTGTAATAGAGAGTAAGGACACTGAGGATCAATTAATAGGCTAAGTTAATGTTTGACCTGGGAGAAAGTAGGAACTGCATAAATAAGAATGAGTAGCAGATTTTAAATCTGTGATAAAGGTACAAGTCTTGTTAGTCTTGCTAATTCTGGCAAAGTAATTAACTTTTCTTGATAACTCCCGTATTTGATTCTCACTCTCAAATGACAAATAGTCTATAAGAAGAGAGATTAAAACAGTCACTTTGTTTAGACCAGCAAGGAAATTACCATTGCCTTTTCAGTGTGAATGTCCATCAGTTCGAACCCAAGTAGAGAGAAGAATTACTTAAAACTAAAGGACAGCACAGCACACAAGAGCAAGTAGATATTAACTGCCTATGAATACATCTGGCTTTGTTTAATGGAAGGTTTCTAGCCAAAACAGCAGTGAAGCTGTTGAACAGACTTAATTAGCAAAATGAGGGAAAATTAAGGTAAGTTCTTTTAAGAAAAGATTTGATGGGTTTAAGAAGGCATTGCCCTGGGATTTCAGGATACTGGAGTCTGCGGCCCAGGAGGTCTCTTACAGTTCTCTGGTCTTTACTGTGTTATGCCCTTGCAGTTTTTTACTCCTTTGCAAGACTTCAGTTGCATCCACTAATTTGTTTTACTTTTTTCTTTTTTCTTTTTTCTTTTTGTCTCATTTTGCCTTATGACTTGCAGTGATTCTGTATGCATACATTCATGCATGGTCTGTATATTACAACTAGATGATACTGTCTTAAGCCTTGAACAGAAGTAGCACTGCAGAGCTGCAGGCATTTACAAGGGGATGAGTYTTCTTTTGCAAGGGAAGAAGAGAGTGTTAGCCTGTGCTGCAAACTGCCCTGGATCAGATGTCACTCCACGCCACAGGCCTGTGCTCAGATTTCCTTCCCCACCTCACATGCCCGCATGCATACTTTTTATTTATTTTTTCTCCGTCCCTCCCGGTTAGCTCACTGAAGGTGATAACCATGGTGTGACAGTACACTGGATCTAAACTTTGTTGGGGGGGTGGCACACCATGGCACAGAATGGAAAGCAGAGACCTATTCTCATGGTTGATACAAATTTGTTCGAAGTATTTCTTTGGTTAACTTTGTGCTGGCAGGCTTAATGCCAGATCAGGTATCATCTTGTTCACTCCATTCTAATTTTATACTGGATCGGTTACCCTCCGTTCTCCTGCAGCTGGCATAAAAACAGAAAGGTGGCATGAACTCCGTATCTTTTTGATGTGAAACGTGCCCAAGGCTAAATCCAGATCAAACTGGCACTGCTAAGCAATCCAGTAGTGCAGAGGTCCTGTGCAGACGATCATGGGATCTAGGCTTGAGAAGGATATATATGAGCACAGAGAAGCAGTCCTATGAACATTGTGTGTGGGGAGGGGTACCTTGCTTTGTTCCCCCATCTCAGTAGGTGTACAGGGACGGTGGCAATCTAGTCCTTGGTGCTACTGGAGCTGTCTGCTACCTGTTTGCCACCTTTTTGCCTTAAATTGATCTGTTTTCTTTCCTTGCCCATCACAGAAATTTTGGAAACAACTTCAGTGTTTCTCAGCAATTGGGTCCAGCACTGCTGAAGCAATTTGTCTTGGCTCTGTGATGAGGTTTGATGCTTTGCTCTGGCATGTTTTTGCTCTGTTTTCTTTCCTTTGCCACTGCAGTGTAGGATACTTGTTTGTGTTGCAGACAGAAGAACACTTGAGGATGAACAGAGATTGTGGTGAGGAGGATGTTTTTAGTTCTACATCTACAAGTGAAGGAAGCTTGGATGTAAGTACTAACATGGCTTGTAGACGCTATTGCATTCCTATTAGACCCTGCAGTTTGAACTACTAGAAACCACTGCTCTTCCCTATGCTTAGCCAAGTAGAAGTAGAAATAGCATACTTCATAGCAGCCCTCTCGAATTAGTTGTCTGGGTGCACAATTCACACATCTGGGTGCAATGCATTATCTTCAAATAAAATTCTTGCTAGCTTCAGTATAAATAAGGTTTCTCTCAACGTTAAATTCTGAGCAGTTGTGAGCAAAAAGTGGTTTAATGAAGGAGGTAAATGTCCTCATTTGAATGGGACTCTAAGACAGTGACCATACTGCATGGAGCAAACATACGTTTTCCATGTCAGAGACATTTAATGGGGGCTTTTCTTTCTTAAAGCTATAAATCCACAGCTCTTATTTCTATCCCTTTACATGTCTTCTCTGTGCATGGCAGCATTCCAGCTGTTTCTTATGTAGCTTGGGGGTGGAGATTGGAGAGTACTTTTGTTTTGAATGCCAGGAATAGGAGGAGAGATTTTTGTTAGGCACTTCAGTAGGTTTTGGGGTATTAAAATCCTATGAATCAGATCTATAAAGGTTAAGTTCCTGACAGGTAGACCTGTAATCCAAATTACTTGGAGTCAGGTATCTAATTAGAAACTGTGAATCCTAAATACTTTCAGAAGACTGTTCTGGTAGATTAGTGATCACAGTAAATGGGCTCCCTTTTTGTTGCATTGTTTAATTACTTGGCTTTTTGTCATATTTTCAAAACTTGGAGAAGACAGTGTTGGTGACATGATAGAAGCCTGAAATGTGAGGCTTGACTCTGAATACCTCTTTCAGAAACAAATACTTGGAAGAGGAGTGCTGATCTGTAAAATGTGCAGCTCACTAGTCAGGGAGAAGAGTGCCAGAAAATTGTGAATAAATGAAGGAGGAGGAGGGAGATAGCAGAACCCAGATAAAAAGGGTCAAATAAAAGAAGTCAAAAGGTGAAAATAGATGGAGAAGTGATTGGCTGTGAGGTTAAAAAACACCCAACTTGGCAAATTTGTGAACGCTTCATAATGAAAGAATACAGAGATATGAAAGCTGCTTACGACACTAAAAATTCTGGTGATGCTACAAGGAAGAACAATATATTATTGAGAAAGCTCTATCAATATAAAGTTTTAATAGAAAGTGATATGGGTAGTTGAAATAAATGTACTAGATCAGAGTATGAAGAAAACCTTGACAAGGTCTACCAAAGTAAAATCTGCTTGTGGTTTGTCTTCAGTAGCGTTATACATTAAGCTCAATATCTTGATACCAAACTACTACTAGAGGAAGAAGAAGAGGGATTCCAGTGAGGATACGGAGGTAGTTCAGATACTCTGGACTGTCTTAACATTAGCGTGTTCAGAAGAGGAATGTCTCTTCATTTATTTTTTTAGGGAGTCTGATAGGGCAAGTCACAAAGACCTTTTTTTCTTTTAACACTGGTGAGAAAAGTTTTCAAAATTGTCTTGAGCATACAACTTTGTCTTTTAAAAGGGCAAGCACTTAAACTTAAGGTGCAAAGGAATCTTGGAGTAAGAGGTAAAGAAATGTCTCCTTTTTATTTAGTTACTTACTCAGTTACATGAACATGTTCATGTCATATTTAAACTTTTTTTTTCTTTTTCCTCCTAAGAACAATTGATCTTCAAGAACAATGCAGCTATTGTTCAGTGTTTACTTCTTTCACTTTTGGCTTGACACTTGTTTGTACGAGCACTGATTCTGCTAGGACATAAGCATATATTTACATGAAGGTATTGAAGTCATTCCATTTAATTTGGTATTTTTCTATTAAAGCTTGCAGAAAATACACAGAATAAGTGTAACTGATTTGCTCAGTAGGACAGAAAGTCCATCCTAAAACTTGTCCTAACTAACTTTTATTAACTTAAGGAAAATAAAATTCAAGTGGAAGTTCCACTGAGCAGGGCAATTTGTAATTTTTATGTATGGTTTAGCAGTTCCTTAGGGCCTGGACTTTGAGATCCTTAGCTAGCCTGAGTAATTCTTTATTGTACTGATTGCTTCAAAGATAGTCTCACTGATGTATTTCGGTGGAGTTGAGTGTCCTTATTCACACTGAGTGGTATCTTATATAGCCCTAAATGTGAAATATACATTTAGAGCTCATTATACAGAAGAATTTTCACTGAARTAAGATAGGACTTTTAGCAGAATGTCACCCAGTAGAAGCTTCCTCTGTTATAATTTCCGCAAGTCTCCTTTCTTTTGCCATTTTGGGTCATCTTCAAAGTATTTTGCATTGCTGCATTGGTATCGAAGCCAGAGTTTCAGATTTATTTGTGAAGGGAGAATAGTTTGGCGTTAACTTTCAGAGATTCTCTTCAGCATAGTGCAAGGAGATGGACTGGCTGGTTCAGTAAAGTCCTTCTTGTCTGTAAGGAAATGGGCAATTCAGTGAAGTACTGCTGAGGTAAGAGCATAACAAAGAATTTCACTGTGCGTAGCTTAAGTTCTTTTCTCAGTGTATGTGTCAGTGATCTGCACTGCATTGTAGAAAAGGTAATGATTCTGTCCTAGATATTTATTGATTGTTTGAAAACTGGGCAATATGAAGGAATGGTATAAAGCTGTAAGAAATAAGAGATTTTTGGCATTAATTCAAGCAAAAGTTGTTTGGGTTTTTTTTTAACCATCAAACCATCCTCAGTGGCATATTTATCTAAATATTATTGGAATTATTAATGCCTCTTAAAAATATTTAGGGTTGTTGATGGGGAAACAGATTTTTCAAAGTCCATATGGGAAAGTCAACACTTGTGCTGGAGGTGAAAAGACCTTTATTCACAATATCATGAAAATTTAAGGAGAAAACAGTATGAGGAATCTGTTAACGCCTTAAAGTGAATTAAAAATGCAAGAAAAGAATTTTCTTTGATAATCCCTAGTGCGCAACAGTTCGTTATAATGTATATCAGTAAACGATTTAACGGATGTGAAATCTAATGGGGTGTCATAGATGATGGAGAAATCTCTCCCTTTAATTCTGTATTGGTTTTGTGCTAAGCAGATGACCATATGTCCAGTGTAGCTTTTCACAAATCAAATGCTATTGAAATACATTCATAAGTATGAACATGACGTACAAATAAAGTAGTTGAAAATTTCTGTACATTTAACCATATTCCTCTTTCTCTGTGCCAAAGACATAATCTCACAGCTGGAATTTAGAACAGCTAGGGAAAAAGGGGAGTTTAAGTCATCTCTGCCACTTGGTGTCACTGTCCTCAAATAAACAGCTGATCAAGCTGAAACCCAATATTTGGAACACAGTACTAAAATTAGCTGTTTTTATTTTGAGGGTCTTAGTGTTTTCATAAATCAAGAGTAAGAAAACACATCCCAAGTGCTGAATGACATATATCTCCAATGTRGAATTTGTTTATGTAATAAATCAGCTTGGGAGAAAATATTTAAAAGTACAGCCAGGGACACTTATCAGAGGTTTTGAAACTTCAGTACAAGGTCTTACCACAGAATGTTTCTCCAGTTCAGGATAGGGTTGCAGCCTAGGGCTTCAGTGTTAGAAGATTTTCATCAGGACATGTTGGACAAACTATTGAAAATCTAGTCTTCGGTCTACATATAGATGTTATTCATAACTGAGAATCAGTGTATAAGGTAGACAGTCCAGTAGTTCCATGCTTAATGGAGCTATGTCACAGCCATTGTTTTATACGTTTGTGACCATGTGACCATATATACTATCTATATGCCTAAACTATCAGAACAAGTCAATATCATCTTGATCCCAAAAGATTRGCGGTATTTTTAGTGTATGTGTACGTTTTCTTTCTACATTTTAGTACATACACATGAAGCAAGGTCAGCTTTCAGAAGAGAAGTACTGTGCTAATGTTTGAAAAAGTCAATAGAACTCTGCCCATTACTGACTTTGGCAGTCACTTTTTAAATGCTGGAAACGGCTATTTTTCCCATGGAGATCTCATTAGAATATATCATTTACCGTTGCAGGACTTTGTTTACTATTGGTATGCTCTAACTGCTATGCCCTTCGAGATGGCATAGTTATACCATTAATGATGTAATTTACCAATCCAGGGGTGGCTGGGAGATGGATCAAGTACTGTTATGGAAAACTAAATGAAAATGTGACTTCTTTTCAACCATGTCCGGCCCCCGCTGATCAGTGCCATGTCCTCTGTCAAGGATTTCACCTCACATAGCCATGTACTATTTTAGGCAGTAGCAAAGCTGTAGCAATGAGAATTCTGTCTGTGTTATCTAAATGGAAGTGAATACTCAAATACTTTTAATATTTCAATATTTATGACAATCACTTTCACTTTAAATTTCTGTTTTTATGCTATTCTTGCTTCTTGGTATTCTAGCAATGTTTTAAGTGTTGGTTACGTATATTTGTTTGTACTTGCAGGACCAAATTCTGGGATGTCTCTATTGTCCCTTCTATGGGTAGAGCTATTTATATAAGTAGTCAAAGGCATAGCTTGTGATTTGGCTTTGAAACATTTTTGCTCAGTTTGGGCTTGTTTGCAAAATGCATAAGCCAGCAAAAGGGATGGGGAGAGTTCTCTAAATATTACAGCAGTCAGGTCTGTCCCCACCAGTCTTCTGTTAAAGGGTGTCTGTAAGTCAGTAGTCACGTGCCAGTGGATGACACTCAAGATGATAGCATAGTTATAAATGTTTTCAGTTGTGCAACTGTTTACATGTTTGGAAGGAAAAATAGATTTATTAAATACCAGATATCTCAGAATTAAGTTTGCCATCTCCTTGAGTTAGCTTTATTTTGATACCTTGTGATACTCTGAAAAAATTATTTAGTTGTTAGCTTTTCTTGGTGAGAAACTTGGTGAGTTGGCCAAAGCCAACTGGCTTGTGAGTGGCATTCAGAGAATTCAAACAGACGCCAAAGAGGAGAGTCATCAACTTTCTCCTTGTCTACTGAGGACAGGACAAGAAGTAATTGGCTTTATTTATGGCAGGGAAGATTTAACATAGATATTAGAGGAAAAAAATTCTGATTGTCTGGAGGTTTCACACTGGAGTAGGTTGTTAAAGAGACTGTGAAACCTGTATCATAACCTAATCTGTGCTGTAAAACCTCCAAAAGTTTCTTTAGGATACGCTGCACATACTTGATTCTGCCTGGGAGCAGAGGGATGGATTAAGTAGACTATGGAGGTCCCCCTGTCAGCCAGAGTTGTGGCTGCTGAAGAGATGCATTTGCACCCGCTTCCCTTTGTGGTGTGCACTATGGGATATTCACTATCTTCATTCATATAAATTTATACATTTATATATTTAAAATAATATCTTTAGCTTTTTCTTACAATGTGTAGAAGCATGCTAGTGATAGCAGAAGGCAAGAGCTTAACACAGGGGGAGCCTGCCACCAAACTTCAAGTTCTTCCTCCAGAGAATGGTGTTACTAGACCTCTTCAAAGAAAAGGTCTTCAGAGTTAGTGTGCAGTATAGTTAAAAAAAAGCTTCTGGTTCTTAGAACAAGCTGAACTACATTGGCTCAAAAAAAAAAAAAAAAAAAAAAAAAAAAAAAAAAAAAAAAAAAAAAAAAAAAAAAAAAAAAAGCCGGAGGCAGTTACCTGGAATGGAAAGTCTCAGCCAGTATGGTTAAAATTTCATAAAGTCGCAAACATTTGAAAACAGAATCTCTTAAAGAGAAGAGTCAGATGACCCTTGTATTGGCTGTGCTGCTTAGCTTAAGTACCACAGGACTGCCAGCTCCACACATTCAAAAATCATTTGTCAGCTCCCTCCCCCACCATGCAAGTGGCTTAACATCATTCAATTCAATAAGAAATTATTTAGAATGGGCTTCCCCTCCTCAGTTTTGTTTTTGAGCCTTACAGATTTGCACAGGTCGCATTTCTAAACTTCTTTTTTGCAACCATGAAGGCTTTATAAAACAACCCAAAAATTCTCATGTAATCGCTGGTTTCTAGAAGCTGCATCTTTAAAATAACTGCCCGATGCAGAATAAAATCATAAGGCTTAGCACAACGTGTTGTGTTCACCTGCTTGTCATAAATCAGATCAGGTAATAAGGAGAAAACAGTCACGCCTTTGAAAGCTGGACCTCTATCGTTCTTCTCCCTTAGTTGCTACTTCTAAAGAAACATTTCAGGAAGTTCTGTTCCTCCAGTGGTTTTTGCAGGATATTTTGAAAAAAAATATTCTGTAGTAACATTCTGCAGTGAGCACTGAGGGAAATAGGCCAAGTCAAATGGAAGGGACTTGGGGAGCTGCATATCTTTGAAGGAAAATGGGCACAGCTGTGCCAGCTTTGAAATACTTGGCAACACAGGGTTTTAAATACCTGACAGTGTAGGCTTCTGTTGAACACCGGTTTTAAGCATCACAGAATAAAGTTTCCCGACTTTTGAAAATACTGAAATCAACACAGCAAGAGTTGCATGCTGAACTCTGACCTTCTCTGAGGCTGGTACCTGCCTCTACTCCAGAGTAAAATCTTGAGCCACCTTTGGATTTTAGACATTTAAAGCTTTTTCTCTAAAGGTTTACCACCATTAGCCAGAACATCAGAGCACCAAGTTTAGGTCCCTTCTGTTCCTTCAGAGATACCAGCCAATCTTCTATCTCTCAGGACCATTACTGAGAGAATTATTTCCTTCTTTGCAATGAAAACCAAAATACTCACTGGGCTAGGGAATGCCTGGAACAAAGCTGTGAGATACTCTTGATGTGGGAAGAGCCCTTTTGTAAAGATACCGAAATATTCAGTGACAGAGAGAGAGAGAGAGAGAGAGTGCGCAAGAGCAAGCTTCACTCTTCTGACCATTAATGAAAAAACTTAAGTCTGGTGGCAGCTCTGGGTTCTAGTCCTGGCACCGGGGATGTTTTTATATGTTTTATGCTAAGCAGACACTAGATCCAGTACATAAATAGTCACTGAAGCTAGAACTAGAAAAGCCAAATGTTCCCTGCTCAGATGAGCAACCTAATCTCATTTCCAAATAATTGTGTGTGATCCCTCTTCCTCTCTCTAGCTAAACACGTATTCATGTGTTTGAACAGAGAATAATCTCGGACTGCCTCTGAGAGAAGGAAATCTGTTTCCCCTCAACTAGAAGAGAGGATTGAGCCTGGATTGCCCATATTTTTAGTGAATCATTGAACTTGTGGATTGTGGGGGTAAACAAAATGGGGGAGAAATGCTGCAGCTTCCAGCAGTTAGGTTTTGTGTGGAGCCAGGTGTCTTACGTGTGCTTTGAGCTCATCTATTGGATTAAGCCCCTTGGCTGATGAAGACAGAGATTTTCCAACTTTATGCATCCTAATGGAGTTTAGGAGTTTAGGCAAGAGGTTAGGAACATAGTTTCTCAGCGGTTTCAAGCTCAGCATGCYCAGAAGCAGAAATCAGGCACCAAAATGGGAGTAAGCACATCATAAAGGTCAGGCTTATTGAAGGAAGAGCCCAGAGAGGTGTGTCTTAGGGAGGCCCAGGCTACCAAGAGCGCTGTAAGTTAGCCTTGCCACCTGTGTGAGGCAATTCTGCTCCCAGACCTGGGCTCCGTGGTGTTGTCTGTGGATGTACCAAGCTGGGCTGGCATAAGTTGGCTCATATATCTCCCTTGTATGTTTAATTAAGACCTGGTAACACACCCTTAACCACCCAAATCCTTTTATGTCTGATTCATCTTTTGCTACTGATTTCACTGAAAAGTTCTGAAGTTAACTCACTGAAAAAAAAAAAAAAAAAAAGAATAAAGCAGCAGCTAATAACACCAATGTCTTTTAATTTGCATTAATAAAAGGACATTTAAAAAAAAAACAAAGACAAACTTAAATTCCATTGAGATTTTTCTAGTGACATCTCAACCACTCACGCTTTGCTTCCTTGGTATTTAATATTACTAGAGCCCCTTAATAGTGTATAATAGCCATATAATTCATATTTGGTTATAATTTATTCAGCATATTGTTCTCAGTGTAACTGGCAAGCATGCAGTGGTATTGAAGATACCACCTTTAAATAAAAGTTTATCCTTGGATCAGGTTTTTCTGCAACTGAATAAGCAAAGATGTAGTTACTTGGAAAGGGATTTCACATATTTCTGTGTATATAAAATGCTCTTTGTGTTTAAGTTTGGGACGGTCTGGGAATGAGTCAGGGAATTAATTCCATTGCGAAGCACATTTCTGTTTGATTTAATGATGGATATCCAAAATATTTCTTCTAAAGCTTTCCAAATGTTACTACTGTAATGAAAGGATTAGTGTGTATTTATGCCAATGCCCTTTACTGGATGAAATCAGAAATGGTTAATTGTATGTCATGGACTCCATGTTGCTTGTGTACAATGGAAATTTTTTTTCAGACAGTAGCGCCTGTTTTTGTAGTGGCGTAATCTGAATCACATTTAACCACAGATTTATTATATTACTCTAAAACATTCTATTAGCATATATAGATTTTTAGATACAGTAAACATTTTCAACACTGGTTATGGTATAAATTCTTTCCCTTGCAAAGAATTTCTGAGGCATGAGCACTAATAGGATTTGGTTCTCTTCCAGCCTCTTCTGTGGACAGTGAAGACTCGATTTCATTAAAAGTAGTGGCAAACAATAACATTTCTTTTAATTAGATGATCTCATGATTTCCACACGTTTGTTCTGTGCATTATTGTTCGCTGGCAGAAATGAGCTACTTGGTAGCGTGTGAAACCATATGTCTCAATAACATCTTATGGTAGGTAAGGAAGGATTTGCAAAACAACATTTGCTGACAGGGCACAATATATTTTACTTTGATGGAGAAGTTTTCCTAAGTGAACTTTATGGCTTAGTTCTCTCATGTAAAGTTGAACTTACATAAACCTTAGCAGGCCTTACAGGTCTCCCTTTAACTCAAACAGGAGTTGTGTATATGAAGCAAAGACTGGATAGCGCTGTCTTTGCCACTCACATGGCCTTTGCTGCAAAAAGAGACCTTCCAATGCATGTAGTATGTTGTTTCACATTTTTTTGTGCAACATCAGGCAGTTCTGCTCTTTCAAAATGTATTTTTTCCTAGTTATTTACGCTTTTGCGTTCACGCTTTTAAGCAGTTCTCAAAATACTCATGGAAGCTAAGGAAAGTACTTCTGCTTTTAGAAATGGTCAATGGGAAGGCCAGAAGAAAAGCAAATGGGTCAAGGCAAGTAGCAAGATGTAGCCATGGAGCGCTCTTAAATAGAGAACTAGCTGGAGACACTGGGGTTAGGCCCATGGACTCTTTCGGGGTCATACCAAGCACCTCCTTAAGGGTTTGATTGCTTCAGTGCCTTGGTGCCATGGTGAGAGAACCAGAGGGAACTGATGTCTAGGACCTGCGTGTGCAGGCGCTCTGTCAAGCATACTGACATAGCTRGATGGAGAGATTAGCATTAGATTTATGACTGTCAAAAAGTTAGGGTTTTTTGTTTTGTTTTGTTTTTTGTTCCCTCCCCCCGATTACGATGTTTTATTCTTTCCACCCCAGCAAATGTTCAGGTACATGTCTTAATTTTGATCTCTCCCAGCCTCAGCACAGAGATGATGTAATTTCATTGAATCTAAATGGAGCTTGTCCTGATTTACAGCTGTTTGCATATGAGAAGAGTCAGGCCAACAAAGTGCTCTGTGGAGGTTTGACTTGTAAAAACCTAATGGCAGTGGATTTGACAGAAGGTGGGGGGAGAAGAAACATTTAAGACTATTTATTAATCAACAGCAGCGAGGCTTTTCTTGCCTTGATTCTGGCAAACGTACAGATGAGAGATACTATGCAGAGCCTGTTTCTGTACAAACAGAGAAAGCCCTTCAAATGCAAACATTTGAGCAGCTGGCATGGGATTATTAGTGCAGCAGCAGCAGGAGGGGGGTAATAGCAGATAGTGGCGCCGTCTAAATTTAACAAACGTTAAACAAGGTCCTTGTTCTAGTTTAAGGGTTACAGGTCAGAAAGACAATATCAACTAAAAATATTGGCTATTGTAAAGGTCAGTCAAAGTCATTAATTAGTATTTAATTAAAAGTAACTCTCCTTTCCTAAGTCTTCCCTCCCCCTACCCAAAAAATATTCTATGTAACCTGTCTGAATGAAAGAAAAAAAAGTTTATTTTGTGTCTATACAAACAGAGCACTTTAACACTTCTTAATGTTTTGCTTTTGATTGTGAACTGTCTTAATATATTGTTCTACTTTTAATTTCCTGCAGCTGAGTATTAAATCAAATGAACGTATCATGCCAAGAATGAAAGCAGTTACAGTCTGTTATCTTTGTAGTCATTTGTTCATATGCTGTTTAACATCATCTGGGGTGGAGGGGCTTTGGGGGAGTTTTTAGGTGGTGGGGGGGGTGTTGTTGTTTGGTTGTTTTTTTTTAATCCCTCTTCTAACAGCCAGATTATACACTGGTATGTGTGATCGTGTGTTGAGTTTTTCAGATTGTTGTTTTTAACTTGTGTTTTGATCGCACTTAAAACAGCTCTTTGCTTGTTGGTTATGATCTGATTCACCCGTGTTTTTCCTTCATTTCTTTAACAGTACATTTTAAAGCATCAGTATCTGGAGCCAATTCCTACCTTTAAAAAAAATCAGAGCTGTGCTTTCAGTGCTGGCATTGTTATGATTTTCACCGAGTTTGAAAGTATACTGAAGAAAAAGACATCTTGGAGAAACGACAGAGGCACTATAGTTTAGAGTACGTTGTTACTGTCTTTTGGCATAGTAAAATTTGAGTGACCACTGGAGACTTGATGCAGAACTCACTAGAGCCAATGGAAAAATTCCTGTTGGTTTCAGCTAGCTTTAGACCATGTCCTTTATGAGCTGTTAGCCATTATCTGCACTAGGTCATTTTAAAATCATTCTTTCTTGTGCTTCTTTAAGGTTCACTTTTGTATGGACAAGGACTTTTTGGCACTTCTGCTGTCAACTTTGAAAATGTAAGAACTTGGTTCCTTTTTGATGGACAGTTGACACAGATGAACCCCTTGAAGTTGCTTAATTTACAGAGCATTTGCCCATTGGGGAGGAAAAAAAACCCAAAAGTAAACATGTTAAGTCTTGCCGAAGATGAATTGCAAACAGTGGGAAAGCAAGGAGTGGCTTTCACTGACCAATGCTTTGTTGGAAAGGCAAATTTTTCTTTGTTATCTGAAGTAGTATATATCCAGAGAAGTCAGCTGAATTCTCATCACTGTTTCCACTGTTTGAGATGTAGTTGTCTTAGTTCCAGTGAAAGTCCAAGTGTAGATACCTGTTGTATCTATTCCCATGGCTTTTAACTTCAGCGTCAGTTAAATTTATAGCTTAGCTTGGAAAGTTTCTTCCACAGCTCCTTAATGGGGAGTGCACCCCAAAGGTTCGGAAGGCTTCAATCAGCATGAATAAATAAATCGGAGAACTGTGATTCCTTAGTATTTCGCACTGAATTCACAAAGGAAACAAAGCTGTACATAGTGAGAAAATTGGTCCCCTAAAAATAACAGGCATTCACAAGTCAGGCTCTGGTTTCCTAAGGATATCTTACTAATTTTTTTAGACTTGGAGAAGTTTAGTTGCATATAGGATATTGCAGAGGAAGATGAAAGATGTGAAATGTTGCGCACACAAAGTGAGAAAAGACTAAAGTGCTTGAGCTCCATCACACTTGTACTTCCAGTCACTCTGTAGTGAGTGTCCTGTATTCTAACTTGACTTTTATTTAGAGAGAGGGCTGGCCTAGACAAAGCCACAGTTAAAATTACAGTAATGAGTGTTCACAGTATAAAAGATCAAAGTTGTTTGAAATAATGTTTGATTGTAGTTGCAAGCAATTCAAAGTGGGATCTGCTGCTTCATTCTTAACTTGCTCTTCTGTGCCCAGTTACTGCACTTGCATGATTTTTGCCTGCATGTTCTGAATGTTGTTTGTCCTCCAGCGGGGACTGCTTACAGGACGGGGGGAAGCGAGAGATCTGAATCTCTTATTTTTGCAAGATTCAGATTATAAAAATGAATTTGCTCATGATTTCTTCAGTTTATAAGCACATGGTATTTTCTACCCAAACTTTTAATCTCCTTTAATGGGACAAGTACTTTCTATAGGTGCAGGGATGGGCCACACCTGGATATGCTCTATCTGTTGTCCAACAGAGGAGTGTTGTCTTTAAACCTTTTCTTCACCACTTCACTCTTTTATCCTGACCACTGATGTTGATTGGAGACCAAATAGCCAACTGCTATAAAACAAAGCCATTACTTGTACATCAGGCTATGAGCATGATGCTGTGTAAATGTGTCATTTGTTTTTTGTCTTCTGCTGAAAGCTGTAATATCTACTAAAAGTTTTGATCTGCTTCAATGGCAACATTTGCTGCCAGAAATTCTCAGCATGAAAAACTGTGGATACCATTTGGAGGCTGGTTAAGGCTCCTTTAGGGTTTAAGACTCAGCATGTTGTACTCTGTGTATAAGTATGTGTGTGTGCGTGTGTGTGTACACACACGCACACACACATTTGAAAGAGCTAATGGAAACAGGATAATTCCCAGCTGTTGACTTCTGATTCATGTTGTTAGGATTCTCTTAGTGTGGAGTTGTTGACGCTGACTCTGTAATTAGCGTTTGTGTTAAGATTTGCACTAATTCCAGAGTTCAGGAACTGATTTGTTCTTCTAATTTGAGATTTAAAATCTTCATATTTTTAAAGTTCATTGTTTTTCAGTAACATTTTTGGCAGTTTTATCATTTAAAAAAACTGTAAAGCTTCCTTTTTGAAATTTTGCCCTGACAATTGGATGATTTTATTTGTCTCCCTCTAGCTAAACACCTACAGTCACCATAGACTTCAAAAGGAAAAGTGGTTGCACAACTTCATTCTGACTTAATGAAGTATTTGTGTGGGAATTATACTGTAAGGACTGGAGACCAGTTCCCTTAGCGTGAACAAATGAGAGAAACTTCTTTGACTTTAGAGAAGTTTTGCAGGTATCAGTGAAGATTGGCCTGTGAGTTTCATTTAAGATTTTCTCCGTTCATCTTCATCTGTAATATTTTTACTAAGAGAACTAGAGATTTTTGGGGGCCAAAAGTCTTAAGTATCAGAAAGTCACTGAAAGGTGATGCGAATTAATTATCTAATGGTTTTTGCCACTGGAAAATCCCTCAAAGAGAACACCTTCATTTAAATGGAGAGGAGACACTTTCATTTTACTAGAATAAAAATTCTTTTGGTAAAAATTTGAAATTGTCTTTTTCAAAACCAAACAAATACACAAAAAGCCCAGTGTCTGGAATTATAACGCTAATATATTTGGTCTCCATAAAACTTGGCTATGCAGGCATTAGAGCAGATATATTTAAAATCGTGTTTTAAGCAAAGTTTCCATTGCCTCCTCCAGTATAAATTGGCATATTTACAATGAAAATACGTTGAAGATGAGCTACTATAGTGACCTGATAGTTCCTATATGTAAAAATAATTGATTGCAGTAATTTTTCAAAATATTTTGAATTTCAGAAGGACATATATTGCAAATATGGCAACTCATATCTCCTGTGAACCAGTCACATTAACTTATAGATTTAAGAGAACTACCAAGCCTAGAGAAAGTAACCTCTTATTGCAATGATTAATTCAGTTTGCTCAAGACCTCTGATCATTTTTGTCGTTGTTTATGATTGATGAATGCTTAAAACCATTGGAAATTAAGAAAATGTCTATTTTGCTGTTGTGGGTCTTTGACCTTTTGAACTCCCCATTTCCTGAAGTCTATTGCCAGACCACTAATAACAGAGACTGATTCTTTTTATTATTATTATTGCTTGTTTTAGTTGTTCAACACTACTTGGTTGAGCTGATCTGTTTTCACATAGTGTAAGGAGAAACCAACCTTTTCAGACTTGATAAAAATTTGGCTTTTTCCGTCTTCACTCTTCCAAGACTGCTCACACTAGATTTACTAATGGTCTTCTCATAGCCTCTTTTCAAATGTTCTTTCCTTCTTGTTATTGTTCTGGCTTGATATTTTTTCTGTCTTCTTTCTATAGTGGACTTGAATTGAATTTTGGAGTCAGTGCTGATTTTTCTCTATAATTCTCTGCCTTCTGCTTCAGTTTCTCTAAAATGTTCTTCACCTCTCCATTAGGGTCTGTCATTGGATCTTAGGCCTCTCTCGTGGTTGGTTTTAAGATGTTTCTTTGGCATTTTCTTCCCTTCTGCCTCATTTCATGTCTTTGTATTAGAAGTCCTAAAACATAGTTATTACACCTTCATAAATCCATATATTCATCCCCTTCTCCTTTGCTTTCAGCCCTGAATCTTTACCAGTTTAAGTTCTGTTCATATGACTCTTTTTTTTTCTCCACCATCTTCATGTCAACAGCTCTTCATTGTGTCAACACTGACATTAACCAATTTTCTGGTCTAACATACAGGCAATCCCTGAGTTTTCTTGTGGAATACAGTTTCTCTTCTGCACAGTGCCATCTCCTTCATTCATTGTTTCTTCTCCAGGACATGAGCCGGTGGTCTATCATCTCACTTACTGAAGTCATCTGCTTTTTGCTTTGCCCCATTCTGGTCTTTTGATATTTCCAGGTAACTTCCATCTTTAAATTTCTGGAAAGACTTCCACTCTTTGCCTGTATCTGGTGAACATACCCATTTCATTATTTTCTGTAATCACTGTTTTTGTTTCTATCCTCATTTCTTCCTACAGTCTTTCCTAATTCTCTTCTCCTTTTGCACCACTTCGACAGATATTCGAAAGAGACAATTAGTGTTTTCCACAGTTTTTTTCTATTTCCTGTTATAATTCATCAGACTCCCTCCATGTTTCTCATTACAAGCCCATCTACCATCCCCATTTGATGAAGCATTTCACCATGAAAAGATGAGCCTTTTCTTGTCTTTATGAATTAACTCCTCTGTTTTTTTGTTTGTTTGTTTGGCATGGTAGAGGACAAATTTTTTTCTTATTGTGATGCATCTATTACACTGTCAGGTAACGATAGGCATATTTAGCATACACGTGTGTGGCTCTTCAAAAGATAATAAGTAATGCGAATGACTGAATTTGATGGCTGACTTTTTTTTCAGCTGTTCCATTTTGAGAACTTGTTGAATTTAATCTTTTTTCTCCATATTGCCTTTATGTGTTTGTATTTTTTGACAAATATGAAAATGTATCTTGAAAATATGCTTTGATGAATTTTGACTATTTTCTGTGACAGAAAGAGTTGGACTTGTGGAAGAATAGTTTTTAGCAATCTAACCAGAAAGATGTAAATCAGCCCTGAGAGGGTTCATTTTATACATAAATTGATTCTGATATTTTTCCAGAGTGATATTAAAAGGAGGAGGGGAAAAAAAAAAAAGAACATTTGAGTAAATGAGACACAGAGGTGTCCTCACACACCTCTGAAAGGCAAGATCAATCATTTCACACTGTATGAAATACAAACAACCCTGTTGCCAAGCGCCCATCAGCCTTCCAAGGTGTCGCCTGCACTTYGGCTTGACTTTGGAATTCATACTCAGGGTCTGTTTACAGCCTGCACAGCCTCCCACCAGAGGGCTGGGCAATAAAATTTACATTAAACTACTAAGGAGAATAGAAAATATCCAATTCAGGAGTGCATCTTAATCTTCATCTTACTGGTGGTTTTGTCTCAGAAGATTTTATGTATCCAAAATATAATCAAGAATATTTGCATTTTATAGATTTTTAAAATGCCTCTGTGATCCAAAAAAAAAAAAAAAAAAGCATATTTTGTGCACTGTCCTTTAGCTTATAGTATAAGGGGAATAGGACCAGACGGGCATGAAGGAATTTGGCATTTTCTAGGAGTATGAGCATAAAAGTTTCTGTGATTTCTCTGTGATGTCTCTGTCACTTTAATCTTCATGTGGCATTTTATGTGATTGGAGGTGTATGTAATTTTTAAAAAGCATGGGAATTTCACTATATCTGTCCGCAAGGACATCTTGTAATGCATGCACACTGGAACTTGTGGCTATTTCATAGATGTCATTAGATTTATACCCAGGTAGAAATACCTTTCAGTAGCTATGTTTCATAGGTTTTGATCTGTATTTTTGGAAGCTGAGAATCTGGTAGAAGGCAGGTATGTGTATTTCATATGTGGAATATGAAGTGGAAAATATATCAGCTTGTGTGGTTATGACCTGATTTTTGCAGGGGGAGCAACCTAAGTTTCTTTTATTTATGGCTAGTGAGCTTCAGGTTTCAACAAGTTTTTCATCCTTTTCAGGACATGCAGTGTGACGGAAGTGGAACAAATTATGAAAGAAAGATTTGCAGCAAGTGCGTTTTTCCTGAATTAAGCTGAGATTGACTTGTCAGTGCTAACAGTTCTGAACCAAAGAAGATATGTTTCTTTGCCTTTGACCAAGTTCCTCAGCTGTGATTCACAGGGTCCGTAGGGTATGTGCTTGCAGGCTGCTTCAATGACTTATGTGTCCAGGTTGATAATAGAAGACTTGCATGTGTTATGTGTGCCTGCCAAGCACTGATTTGCAGGGGATGAGAAGGGAAGTGAAGTCTTAAAAGGACTCTAGTTTTCCCATTAGCACCAGCCAGCATGGCGCGTGCTCCCACCTTCTGAGGTTCAGCTGAGACATGGCTCAGCCTTCTTTCCCTCTGTCCCACCACTTAGAAAGGCTAGTGTCTACCCTCTGCTATCAAAAAAGGCTACTTTTGCCTTCTGTTGGGATACATTTTTTTTTTTTGACTATGAATTTATTAGAAACACGCAGTTATTTAAGAAGAAGAGATGATAAAAGCCCACAGAGATGTCAGTCAAGTTAGCTTTTCTTCCCTTGTATGTGTGTATTGCTGTGATGGAAAAATATCACTGAGTACCTTTCCTTTGATGCCATGACTGTTCTCTTCATTCTACCAGGCAGATTTCCTCAGATGAAGTCTTGCTGTTCTTGGCAAAGGAATGATTTTGGGTAGCGGTAATGGACAAAAGTTTTCTCAAGCACAAAGTGTAGTATGACTTGGGGAAAAACCTGGAGAGTGAAACATGGAGATAGGAGAAGTTATTTAGAGTAAATATATTGAATTTTAAATCACCAGAGGCTTTTAAGTACAGTTTTCAAATGGCAGACTAAGTGGTTAGGATTTTTTAATTCCAGATATTTCTATTTTCAACCTTACTCCAGCAAAACCTACGATTCTGAAGGGATTGAGGAATCACATCTGTCATAAAATTCTGAAAAAATATAACTGATGTGGCAATCTTTGTGAGGTGCTTGACTATTACATAAATATTCTTGAATTTATAGATCTGTATTCCACTGCTTTGTGTGCCATAGTAGTTAATTCATCTTTGGAGAACTGAGAATAAGTTTGTGATCTCAGACAGGTTGAGTACTCAGAGAGGTGGCACTAGTAGGTCACATTGATATTAGCAGTTAGGCTTGATTTTACTGTATCTGATTCTTTATATTTGTATGAATTTACGAACATGTGCGTGTTCAGCTGGAATGCATGTATTCCCAATACRTGTCTCCTAATCTACTAAAGAATGGAGTGCAAGGTCCTACTCCTAAATATGAAAATCAAGGATTGGATTGCTCATAAAAAAATGAACTTATTTGTAACTTTTTTCCCCATATTCATTCAATGCCCATCTAATTTCTAAATGGGAAAGGAGTTTAGAGGATTGCTTCATACAGAAAAAGTATAGCAAAAAACAAGATTCTTGGAAGGGCTCTCTGGTTGGAGAGGCTCTGTTCTCAGTGCAGTGCATGGGGCTTGTGCTAATACCCACACTTATTCCCGACTTAGTAATTCACAAACTGTACTCTTGAGACCCTCAGTGTGATTCTCCCTCAGTCTGATTGGCTTTGAAAGCTTTTCTCCTGGAGCTCATCTTTTCTAGTTCCTCCTCTTTGGATGGTTTTTCTTGCAATTTTTATATCATGAAAGACAGTGGACCACACAGGCAGTGCAAAGTGAGCAGAAATGAGTTGGAAACCAAGGCTGCACTCCTAGCTGCAGAGACGGCTTAGATGTTTTGCATCCAAGGTTAGGACAAGAAGTAATCAGATAAACTTCTAGGAAGGGTAATTATACTTAAGGCACAGGGAACAATCTTCTAATGATAAGGACAGTTAAGCAATCGAACAGGATAACTGTGGATGGTGAGGAACTGTTTGGTAGGAAGCCTTAAGTAACCTCTGAAGGGAAAGGTTTATTATGCTACTTCAGTGCAGGGAGATAAAGTAGGTGACTTCAAAAAGGAGGTTACCTGCCTCATACCTGGCACTGCTAGGATTTTTGTGGTCAGCAAACTCAGTACTAAAATGAAAGGAATATGGTCAGGGTGAGGGAGAGCTTGCAGAGACACAGGGGAGAGAACATTTTCAGGCATTTCTAATTTTAGCCGGGTATGTTCTGGTGTTCACCAAATGAGCCCTGACCACAAGATTTGAAATTGCTAGTTAGATACGAAAATAGACTTATAAAAGGATAGGGTTGTAGTTGTATACACTTCAAAACATAACTCAAAGCTTTTAGAGTAAAGCTTTGAAAACCTACTTGGTCAGACATAAAATCAACATGGTATTGACTGTAGGAGTTACTATTGCAGAAATGCAACAGTTGCCTTTCTCTTTTAATACYGTGGTGAGTGATCAGATTATTTCCTACCAACAGCAAAAGGGAATGAGATAATAAACCAATCTAAAGTTAAGGTGTAAGTGCTAAATACCTTCCTCTCTGCCCCCCCCATCTGTAGAGCAGAAAAAAATTAACTTTTTTTCTTCTTCTCTGACTGCTGACTGGATGCAAGTACTGTAATGTTAATCCCAAGTGCTTCAGGAATTACAAAAACCAAACTGCATTCAACGTGGCCCGTTAAAAAGGAAAATCTGAATAGTCACAATTAGAGTTTTGTTTTTTTTGTTTTTTTAATCTATGTCTCCAAGTGGTCTCATAACTACAGTATTATGCTTTGGTTTTGGTTTGCTTAAATTAATTCAATTTTGATGTTGTCAGTTTTAATACTAGTACAAGGGATTTCAGTATCATGTCAAGGAGAGCAGCCTCCAACTTCAGTTTGTGCAGTAGCTCTGACAACCTTTCTGGCATTTTAAATGGCCAGTTGTAATCAGTTATGCTGTTATTCAGCCAATCAATAAGAGTTTGCATGAATGGCGTTGAAATTTCCAACAGGGATAAATTATCCTGCTGTCACTGGGTAGATGGATTTGTCTGCCTGCTTCAGGTCTTACCTTTCCTATTTATTCATGGTCCACTTGCACAAAAATTAATCCCCTTCAGACATCAYATTTTTATTATTATTTTTGTCTCTGTTTTGGAAAAAAGAAAAAGCCTTACTTTTTGCTGATACATCTGATACTTCGAGTGCTTAAAAACAACTCAGCTGATTACTTTGATTTAAAAACTTCTCAGAAGGAAATTGCATAACAAGACAGAGAGCTCAAATATGTAGGTTTTGGCAAAGAGCTGCGGAAGAAAGGCCTGGCTGTAGCAACCTCGCAAGGAAAGAACTTGACATTTTGAAAAACTTTTATTGACCAGTGTGGACAGGGAATGGGAAGTCAAATCACTCTCACAGGCAAGCTGCAGTCTCTTCCTTGCTGACCTTTAAATGACACTTAGTGTCACCAGAAAGTCAAGGAAATTCCAATAACAGGGCTTTGGGGAAGAGAGTTACATATGAGGGATATCTTTTGAAAACAAACATAGCTAACTTCCACTTTTATGCATATCTCACAACAGCACAGTTATACTTTTGGTAGAAAAATCTTATATTGTTTTATTAATATGATTAAGATTTTCAAAAGTATTCATAATAGGTTCTGTTCATCCTTTAAAAAGTGAGTAGTTTATAAAAGACATTTTATAATTGTGTTCTAAGCTGATGACGTTGGAGCATGGACTAGTCTCTGTTTTAGACTCACAGTCTAACTTCCAGTGAGTTCAGTGGGATCTGTGCTTTGGTGGTCTTGCGAAAAGTAGACTTTTGAACGTCTTTTGAAAATGGGACTGATCTACCTAAGTTACTAGATCACTCTAAGCCTTTATGCTTCTGTGTTTTCAACAGTCTTTGGGAGGGCGGTGTGTGGGGGGGAAAGTCTTTGAAAGCTAGATMTCAGCTAGAAGAACAAGTAGGAAGAAAAAAAAAGAAAATAGTCTGCTTATTCCCAAAAGAAAGCACCTTGTGCGTTAGAAAAAAAGTCCCTTACACTTCTGAAGGGGAGGGAAAAACCTGGATGGCAAGTGTAACACTGCACGCTGGATCCATGAAACCTGGTGGCACCATAAAGTAGATACTGCAGCTGGTGCTTGTTTGCCTTCCAACATGTCCTTCATAGAGCTGAAAGGGGCTTCAGTCCAGTGTTGTAGTTCAGTACACATTCGGTGCTCTTGCTCAGCTAGAGCCTAACTTCACTGCTGACCGGTGCTGCTGCGGGTCCTTCTCTGGAGTTGCGTCTGTGTTGGTGCTGGGTTCGCTTTGGCTGAATTCAGGAAAAAGGAGGAAACTGTTTCCTCTTTCTTGATCATTTGCATTGTTTAATTGTTGTTTGAATTGCCAGCAGAGTACTCTGGCAGCAGTGGTCTAGCAAAGTCTATGATTTTAAAAGTTGGGAGACATTTTAAAATGCTCTTTATGCAGTTCACTGGCTTCTACAGTGTAGTGCAGTTGCAAACACGCAAAGGTTGTAGGAACTAAATTTGGCTGTACACAGAACATTCATTCTAATCAGTTAGCAAATGAAACAGAGGGTAAGGGCTGACTTTTTCAAACAGCTATATTGGCTGCAGTACTTGAGCTTGATTTTCCTCTCACTTATGCTGCTATAATTTGAGTAATCCAACTGAAATCAGTTTGTTGATAACAAATTAAAACAAGAAAAAATGAGAGACGTGTTGGGCAAATGCTGTGTGCAGGTCAGCTCCCTGCAAGTCTGCATAATGAACATTGTGTGCTCTTAATAGTTGCCTAGCTAACCTGTCTGAAAAGTAAACTCCGGAAATCCAGTGGTCTGGAAAGAAGTTGCTCTGCATTTAATGCAACTTAAGAAATTTAAAAGCTGGGTGGGGGCTGTCCTTCTGGGTCAGGTTTACAACAATGCACAGGTCCTGCCAAAAGCACTTGTGTCAATGGTTCGTGTCCAAGAGTATTTTTCCCTCAAAGCTAATGAAAAGGACTGCACACATGGGAGAATTTGAAGGTCTGCATCTAGTTTGATAAAGCTGCCATTGCTGAGCAATGGAGTTTTCAAAGCCTCTTCGGTATTGTCCTGATGCCATTCCCCTGGAAGCTATAGTGAGTTTTTATTTCAGGAAAGAGTCTTAACAGGAGCATTTTTGAAACGCTTACTCAGACAATAATGGGCTTTATATGAAAGATGAGACTTGGAAAAGAAAACATTGATGAATATCCAAGGCTCTTATTTTTTCCTCTGCAAAAGCCTTTTTATTATAGACTATTTACAGTTTCATGTTAGTGTTACATTTTTTCCTGTGCTGCCTTCTGTGAAATCCAAGCTTAAAAAAAAAAGTCTAAAATGTTTAGTCATTCATCACTGTATTCCTTCAGTGACCTATTCCCTGAAAAAGGCTTCTGATAGCTCTTCAGCCACAAGACCATGAGGTGGGATCGAATGGGCTATCTGCCTAAAACTGGATACTTCCTCTGTTCCTATCAGTACCCTGTATTTGTAGTGCTGGGAGTGAAGACTTAGGGTTTAGTAGTAATAGTAGTAATCTGTAAATCTAGTAACAGAATTTCTCAACCTTTGATGCAGTAAAGAAAATCAAAGAATTAAAACAGTCACAAATGCATAGCCTGTAGAATGCACTTTAAAATGATTTTATTCAGTCCTCCTATATGTGTGTGGAAAAAAGGAGACTCCTTTATATTTCACCTTCTGAATGCTGTCATTTCCTTATGAGTAAATGCAGTTTACTTTATAGAACCGGATATGACACGCAGCAAGATGGACCTAGAAATTCTGAGGGTTATAGATCATTGTTTTTTCCACTGTCCACAGTGGAGAGAAACAAGAAAAGAGCATATTTTTTTCCAAGATTCAAACCCCACCTTCCAGTTCAAGGTTTTTTTGTTCATTTGCTAGAAAGGTGAAGAAACTATCAATGCTATTCAGTTCAGAGAAATTAGTGGTGAAAAAGAAGTGGTAACTACTGTTCTAATCCTTCAGTGAAACTATACAGAGAAGGCTGGTACTATCTGCTGTTTGTGCTAAATTCACTATTCCAGGATGAAGTCTCCTGTGCCGTGTGCAACATAAAAGCTGACAGAAGAATCTGGCTCATCCAGGGTCCTAGTTTTAAGTCAGCGTTAACATCGTATGCATGGTAGATGAAGGACAAGACACAAGCAGGTTGCCATCTACATTTAGCATTTTCAGTTGCTTTCGCAGGTATCTACAGCATGTCAAACTTTACCTGTCTGATGAATAGCTTTTTGCATTGCTGTATTTTTTAGCTCCTTATACTTCATTAGTACTTTTGCAACTATCCTAAAATTAAGTGAATTGTCTTTTCAAGCCTGCTGCCCCATGTTTTCAAATATTACCTCAGATTTTTCTTGACAGTTATAGAAAGGAAATATGCTGTTTCATGTTTTCTGATATCCACCACAGTAATGAGGGAGCCGTACCACTGAGACAGAGCATTTCCCAGGCACCATATTACTGCTATGTCTGTGTTTTGTATATCCTACGTTCTGCTTTTAATGCCTGTGTGTATTCTTTTTGTGTGTGCGCTGTTTTGTCAAGACGTTCTAATTACTGTGAGAACTATTGCTTGAAGTGTAAAATTAGCGCTGGTGCAAAGTACYGGAATGGCAGCTGTGAAAAACACAGTTCACTCTTCACAAATAGGAAAAAGCAGACACAGCATTTGAAATTTGCGCGATTCACAAATGCACTTCAGTCCTTAGATGGAGATAACTATTCCTGTGGGAAAGAAATTCGTTCCGTCTTCTAATTCTGGGCCTTGCTGCCTGGGCTGCCAGCTGACAAAAATAGATGTTGTGTCTGTGAGGTGAGGTGTTAAGAAATGGATTCACTTTAAGTTGCCTTGTCTCAGTCATGTCCGATGCTCTCCTACTGTGTGTTAATCCGTGTGGCTGACTTTGTATCATTCATTTTCTTCCCTGACCTAGTGAAAATAGTAAATATGTGCTTTTGAGTGTGCAATCACGTCTTTAAATAGTTTATTCTAAAAGTTACATATATACTTGTAAATTTCTCAAATTGGAGAGCTTAGGGTCAAAGAAATCTTTCATTTGAAAAGTGATGAGCTTTGCGGTGGTCCTTATTTCCTGTCATTATGTATTGTATTGTGTGGTCTTGGACAAAATTCCACCTGAAAGCATTATATCCTTCACAGAGGAGCTTTGAAAGTGCAGTGGCATATTCCATTGCAATAAGAACAGCATTATCAGCCTGCACTTCCAGAAATAGATATCCTCCTCCGCCTCATAATGGATTGATGTCAGTGACAATTTCACAGAAGCCATATTTTGAGGAGAGGTGATCATCACATAACTTGATTAAAAAGGAAAATTCTGTATTTAATATGGAAGCTTCTTTTAATGAAAAACAGGGGAAAATGATCAACAGTTTTTGAGGGATGAGTATTTGCAAGCTCTTCATTAGCAGATAAAAAAAAGTAATGAAGCTGAATTTAAGCATTCAACTAAAATAAAAATGTACAATTTCAAGAAATCATGTATCCCAGTGGTTCCTATTTGTGGGCTTTAAGTATATGATTGTACATATTTATTATTTGTATGTTAACATAAAACTATATTAAGGTTTTGATCCAAATCAGTGAAAATCTTTCCATTGATTTTTTTTTTTAATTTTTTTTTAGTTTTGAATAAGAATTAAAAGAAGTCCTTTTAACATTAAGGAATTCCCAAAATAGTTTAGGCTTCTCCTTTCATTTGGACATGTTTAAATCCGGAGTGGTGCCAGTCATTGGTACTTCTTTTGGACAGATTCAGTAATGGTTTTTAGCAAATTGTCAGTGCTCATGCTTGTTTGTGTATGTAGGTTGGAAATGGTTTTATGGTGGCAGAGTGGCATCTCTTATACAAATCTGCAGAGCAGAATCAGGTAAATGAGGAAGTTTGATAATAAAATAGTCACCTGGGATATAGTGTATGATTAATATACTGTTCTGATTTAAGAATAAGTCTTACTTTCAGATATATGTATTTCTTGTAATTTAAATAAAAAAACAAAAATACATTTGGATAACCTTAATGAAGTCTCTAGATGAAGCATGTGCTTTAAACGGCAAACACGGGTATTGTTCCCATCACCGGTACTGTTGAACCACAGTAGGTGCTCCTGCTGCCTTCTGACTTACTAATATTGTCTGTAATCTTTGTTTCAGTTGACCTTTAAAAGTATCTAAAAGTTACAGTTTGCAATACAGTGAGTTTGGCAGAGGAACATACATGATTATTCATATCATTGTTTAAACGGTAACCAGATGTGTCTTGTTTTTCTTCTTTCTTTCCCATTGTTTTTAACAAGTAATGTTAATCCAAGATGTTAATCCATTTACAGGGTTTTTCCACAGCACCAAATTCCCCTTCAGTGAATTCACGTTCCATTACCTTGGGCCCATCCCTGTCCCTTGGTAACGTCTTGGGAATGACAGCAAACCCAGAAGTGAAGAAGCGCAGAGCACCTCCTCCACCAGTTGCAACGCCCCCGCTGCAGAACTTGGAGATGAGTGGGCAGGAGAAAACAACAGCACAGGTAACAGTGTCACCACAAATGTGTTTCTTTGCTAAATGCCCTGGCTACAAATCAGTTCGTTCGTCAGACGTAAAGTCATTCACAGGTATTTTGGCTAGCCATTACCCTCAGCACACTGAAACTCTTGATTTTAGAAAATACAAAATTTATCAAAAGTCTTGGAGTTTTCTACATATTGGCTGAGCCTGCTCGGGACTGCCCCAAGCTTTCCTCACTTTCAAGCTGAAAATTACATGGGTGACTAGACATCCTTACTGGCCAGGGTAGTCCTGGAAAATAGGTGGCACTTCTAATGACTGATGAAACTCTACAGCGAACTGTTTTGCCCAGGTACTTGTCAGGACATTCCCTGCAACCCTGTTTTCAGTGCTGCAGTGGGACACTAGAAGATCTGCCCTGCTTTCTGAGCTGGATCATGTGATCTGCTATAAAGTAATCCTCTATTCTGTCTTTTAAAAAAAGTCACCGTTCAATAACACAGTCACCCAAAATTAGATTTTAAAAAAGAGGGGGAAAATGAGGATCTAATTCATTGAAAAGAGGATTTTCTGGGAAAAAGAATGTGTTCTTGTTTTTATAGTGTCAGTCAGGTATGTATGTTATTAAATGTACACATACATCAAGACTTGGTTCCATCAACAAAAATATTATAATGTAAATGTAAACTTTAAAAGTCAGTGTGTAAAGCTACATGTAGATGCCAAATAAGAAGGGAAGCAATCAGTCCGTAACTTCAGGACCATGTGATGTGGCTGCACCTGCACTGCTTAGGGCTTGTCACTTCTATAGCAGATTTGTCTTTGAGAAAGCAAACTGTGTTAGTCCAAAAAGGAACCAGGGAATAGTCTTTGAGTTCAGTATCATGGATGATAAGTCTGGTGCTCAGTCTTGACTCCCTGTCCCTCTTTTCTTTACCTGTATCAACATACTTTAAGTGCCTTATCTGATAGGGTATTGTGTAAGCAATGTAGATGCACAGCCTTGGAAAAGTTAATGGCTTTTTTTTTTTCTTCTGCATTCTTGTATACTGTCTCACCAATATATGTAACTCAGACAATCTCAGCCTGAACTAGGATTGTGGGACCTTTTTCTTCCATTCTTAACATAGCTAGTTGTGTGATTGCTGGGACATAAGGGTGTTATAAGTTATCTTTCGGAGTCTGAATAGGTGACTTTTGAAATTAACACTCATTTATAGACACAGCGCAAGAGAAATGAATATCTTATCTTGCGACATTTGGTGAACTTTGGGCAAAAGAAATGTCTTGCGTAGCTGACAAAGTCAATGAAGAGTGCTGTAGATTAAAAGCATGGTTGCTGGAGTTCATCCAACCGTTCTTTTATCCTGCTTTCCTTGGGAAAAGGACATCTTTCAGAAAACAGTTGCACAGTTCAAAATATTAAACCACTGTTACGTGCTTCTCAGGCTCCCAGTTTGGAAGTTGCTCGCAGGCTGCGTAGTAGTTCAAACAAGAGTGTGAGGCTTACACTTGAAATGAAGCACAAGTTCCATGAAGCAATCAAAAACTGAGGGAAAAGATTAATGATTTAGTATTATGTGACAAGGTAGCAACAGGAATATTGTTTATATCAAAACCCAGACAGTTCTATTTTATCTACGTGCAGACTATCCAGTTTGCTGTGAAAACAGAGTGAAAAATCTCAGGGTGTAAGTTTATTTCTTTAGTTTATGGGAAAGAATTAGCTTTTTTCTTTTTTTTATTTATTTTTTTTCAGGGAAGGACGTCAGTTCCTTATTAATGGACTTCCTTCCATAAAAAGATAAGATGTTTGTTTAGAAAACTTTATTTATGTGCAATTGTTACTAACAGGAAGATCCTGCAAAAGGGGAACATGTTTATTTCTAGTGAAGCTAGCACATTAATAGAGAATGAAAATGTTGGTGATTTGAACTTTTAGAAGGATTTTTCCTTTTAAACTAACCGCTTCCATAAAGCTTTGTAGAAAAGCAAATACTGTAGCTGTTATGAATATACATAGTTTGACCTTCCAACCCAACAGACCAATTATTTTTAACTCATTGTCAAGCTCTCGGGCATTCCATTCTCTTTACAGCATAGCTAATCCTTCAGGAATATATTTCTCATCTCCCTGCCTAGTGATTGCAATCAGGAACTTCCATGAAAACTGGGATATTTTAATTATGCTTTAGATTTTCTCCACTCATTTTTCTAGATAGGTGGATCACTGCAATATGGCTTTACTGTATCTCAGCTCTTGTCTCTGTGGGGTCTTGAGGGTAAGGCGCCTGCAGTACCTTGCCAAACATTAATTTCTCATGTCTGTTTACAGGTAGCATTTTCTCCATGTAACTGTTTTAAATTTCCTCTAGAAAATATTCATTTCTGTTACAAGTAAGCAATGTTTCAGTGTGCTGAACAATTTACAAAGGAGAGCAAAGCCAAAGAAAGGTGACTTTTTTTCTCCCCTTTTTTTAAACATCTACCATATGGTGCAATTAAGAATAATGAGAAACGACTTGAAAAAATATTCTGCAAAAGATCAGGGTAACACTTCTGGTATGAATTGCAGACGTTTGGATGACGCGCTACAGAAGCAAGGAGATCCTCTCCTTTATAATCTGCAACACAAAGTCCACGTCATTCAGATGTGTACCGCAGACCAGTGTGTGGTGTGGGCAAAAAGTGAAATTCCTTTGCMCGCAATCTCTGTTTGCTGTCAGAGAACTTCAGGCTATTCTGTATGAGTAGTGGCAGGAGAGGATTTTGGATATTTTAAGTGGTGGGGGAAGGTGTATATATAACCAGTTCATCTYTTGAGATAATGGTATTATGTTTGTGTCAGCAAAACTTGGGACAGCCTTATGGTAGGCATTGTGTAAACTGAGTCTTCACCCCAAAACCCATGCACTCTACACAGACAAAATACATAATGGAAAACCTGTATGAGTATTTGGTTGCATAGCACAGGGGGAGGAGGCGCTTGCTTAAAGCTGCACATGAAGTCTGACAGAATTAAACACATCTCCTGAGGAGCTTATTCAGTGACCCCTGTTTAAAAGAAAAAGTAGTGTGGTTTGGTTCATTTCTTGGGAGAATTGTCTCAAGAATTACAGTACCTTGAGTCTGCTTTGTCCCTGGCTACTTTGGATGATTCTGCCATTAAAAACAAACAGCTGCTGAAGTCRTCTTCACTTCTGAGAAACAGCTGAGTGCTCATCAAAGAAGCTTTGTGAGGATGACGGCCTTTTTCTCACTTTTTTGGGGGGGAGGGCATTATCAGAAATATTGTTTTATGTTTTATTGTTTACATTACACTTTTTTCTGTATTTCTATATAAGGTGAAAAGTCATGAGCAGTTCACTATGGAGAACATCTGACGGTTGTCTTCTGAGTTAATAAGGAGCCCTTAATTCAGTAAAAGGGTGGATGGACTCAGATTAGTTATCTTCCTTTCATAGGTTACACCTAGGTCAGAAACATCTACTAGAAGTCAACGAAATACAAGCGCATGTTTTGTTTTGGGTTTTTTATCATTTCTCAGAGAGGAAGGGAGGTTTCTTTTGACTCGGAGCTCTTCTGGGTGAGGTCTTCTCAACCTTTCTCTTATGACACATTTCCTTTCTCCCTTAAGTGTTCCATGATTTTTTTTTTTCCCCTCCTCCTCCCCTCTGTGGAACATCCAGAAATCTCCTTTGAGAATAACAGACACTTTTTTTGTGTGTTCTGAGGAAGGATGCAGTGAATCAGTTTCTGCTGTAGGAAAAAGCTGTTTTTTGAAATGTGCCTTTCTTCTATTGCATCTTCTAGATTAATTTTTGGTTTTCATAAGTTAGTTGATGATAGGAAAGTGGGATTTGTTCAGAGGAGGAGGGAGAACATTTGACTGTTTTTTGGGTTGATTAAAAGGAATTTAATGATTGGTCCCTTTTTTGTTTGGTTTGGTTTTCTTTGCRTGAATGGAGAAGGCCTGAAATGTAGATAGTGAATGCTATTTTTAAAAGTTCCTTTGTTTAATAACTGAGGAATATCACGAGTATTAGCTATAGTCTTCTCTGGTTTTGGTGGCTGACTTGTTAGGACTCTTGGATGATACATGATATCTCTGAACAGTATTTTAACGAAGAGGACGGGGATATTGAATCTTTCTTTTCTTAACGATACCCTTTTTCCAAAATATTGTTTAGTTGCCAAAGTTACGTAATTATTAAGCAGAAAAGAAGAAACCCTCTTCTTTTTTTGTGTGCTTGGAGTGGGGGGATTGGTGGTGCGTTTTCTGTTGTTGTTAAGAAGTCAGCAGATACTTGAGAATGTATGAGATGTCCTTTCATGGTTTAAAGAACAAACCTAATACTACTCTTCAGAGTTCTTGAGACTACAGAGGAGTAGTACAGCTGCTAAGAAAACACGTTAAATCATGCATGGCACTGTTCTCTACCTAGTTTTTGCATTAGATTTTGAATATTAGAGTGGTAGAGTGCACACATCTACTGCTGCTGTACGGTGTCAAACCAAGAGACTGGAGATTTCTTACTGCAGTTGGCATGAGGCCATATTTTGATGAGGTCAAAGAGTAGCCGAGTCTGAGAGTGTTAATGCAGATAGATGATTAATAGATAAATCCATTAGGAATGGATATTGTATCTGTGTCTCTATTTCACATCAAATTCATGTAGAAATCACTTATTTTGAATGTGCTAGGCTGTAAATACTGCATGTTAATTATGAACCTTTTCTTTAGACTTTTGGTATCTCTCTCATGCTGGGGCTTTTATTCCAGTCATCCTGTCTGAAATTTTGTTTAGAAGCTTATTTACTTCATTTATGTATTTCTATAGATGTTCAGAAAGTATGGACATGATGGGATCTCTTTCCTTTGCTCACACAGACATTAAAAAAAAAAAAATTATTTATTTTCCACACTGACATAAATGCTTCCTTTCTCTTTGGCCAAAGAATTGCCTGCTATTCTCTGAGGATGCTGAAACAACTCCACTTTGGTCGCCCACATAGTCAGATAATAACATCAAACTTGTCTGATAGCAAAGATACAGAATGCCCTTTAGTTCCTTTGTTTGAGCTGTAGCTGTGCAAAATATTCCCGAGGTGATGCATTGGAGAACAGCAGTGCTATCTGGAGTAGAAAAGATTGTACAAAAGATTGTATCTGTATGAAGTCTCTTTTTACTGTGGAGGCAGGTAGCAAAGACCTACAGAAAATACTGAATGCTATTGGTAAATGCTACCAATGCCACACTTTGGACTTTCATAAAGCAATTCAGAGAAAAAAGGTGGAAGTAGAGTTGGTGTTTGCAAAGAACCAGAGGAGATCAAGAAAACTACAAGCCTCTTAGTGTGGTGCATATGCTGAAAAAATTACCAGAACCATAATAGAGAATTTAATTAGTTGGCATCTGTATGAAGATAATGTACAGAGCAGAATAAATATAGCTTTAATAAAAAGAAATTCTGCCTTACAAGTCTCTTAGACTGTTCTTGATGGATTCAACAAAGAGATGAATATGGATGATCTGGTTGATATAATCTGCTTGGGCTTCTGAAAGGCTTCCACAGAGAAGAAACCAAGTGTTTGTGCCATAAGGGGGAAGGCCATCTTATTTTTTAAATAATTGATTAAAAAAAAAAAAGTGGCATCCACTCTTGTAATGGAGGAATGTACAGGTCAGTGTGCAATGATATACGTAAGAAAAATCAGAATGGTCTTTTCATAATACCATGTAAAATGCTGGTCCCTTAGCTGACAGTAACCAGTCAAGAAGATCTTAGGACTATAATACATAGTTCTGTGAAAAAGTCAGCTCAAAGCTCCATAGCAATCAAAAAGCAAATCAAACTCGGAGAATTGGGGGGGGGGGAGTAATTTTATGCCCCTTTATCATGAACTTTGTTGTGCCATCTTGAATACTGCAGTTGGGCTCCTCTCATTTCCAAAAGCATATTACAGAATGGGAAATTGAGATTGTCTGTAGAGGGGAATCACGCGTGGTCAGAGGTATGGAAGAGCTTAATAACAAGGAAAAACCTAAGTAAACTGTGATTTTTCAGCTTGAAAGAATGGCATGAAGACCATGGATGGGGATTTGACCGTTCAGCTGCCTAACTGGCCCTTACAAGAACTGATGGACATCATTTGGAGCTAGTAGGAAACAAACTCGAGCAAAACATACTAAACCAAAGAATATAGTAGCCTGTGAAATCCCTTGCCAAGGGTTGGTGTGGGTGCTCAAAGTTTACATGGGATCCTGTAAACAGAAGACAAATCCACTGGGAATTATTAAACAGAAACCACACCAGGAAGTCCCTGACATGAAAATGGTTGGTGGTTGCAAAAGTATTGGAGGGGAAGGAAGTTTTGAACACACCTGTCCTTTCCTTCTTCTCTCCTCTAGGTATTGGCCACCGTCTGTCACAGAAGCCTGCATAGAAGAACCTTTGATCTAATCCAGTACAGCTGTTTTTGGATAACGTAGAAGTGATTTTTCCCTAAGTTTGTTTCATACAATCTGGTACCACACCAGGAAAGTCGCAGGCAACCTTCTCACTGACCACTACATCTTCTTATTGCTACTGATTTGATAACCAGGCAACATGTCTCTCATTAAAGACAAGAACTTTGATTCCTCTTCCCAATCATTGCTCTCTGTTTGGTGCTCATACATGCAAAACTCTGCACTTGTAGAACAAGGCCATAAGTTTTGCTGGTAAATGGTATGGGCAATAAGAATTTTCCCGTAAAGCAGCTTGCCTGGTATATGTATTACAACTTTAGTGCTGTAACTGAAGTATCAAAGAGAGCTACAGAGCCCTGAGGGTTGTATTTTCAGCCCAGGGATTGAGATGCAGGTACCTATCTCAAATTACAGGTAGCTGGGAGCGGTGGGATTGATGTCAAGTGCACTCCACTGACATGTACCTTTCACTGAAAAAATAAGCAGCAGCATGAAAGGCTTGATCCTGTTCCATGCGAAGTCTGTATCAGGTCTAGGTCAGTGTCAGATATTCTCATTGATTTAAGACAAAAACGGGCAAGTGGATAGTCACGATGTTTTGTGTTTTCATTTCTTTTTCCCACAACTACGATTGTACCTTTCTGCTATCATTCAGGTGTGCCACTACCTTTCTTATTCATATCCCACCTAGCCCAACAACTGTTGCTCATAAAACCAAATGACAGAAATCATCAGTTTAAGACAGGTTTTTCTGTTACAATTTTTTGCCTTTTTTTAAAGAAAAACAGCTATATTGTTTGTTACTGATGCTTGCTATACTTTTTTTTTCTCTCTCTCCTTTCTGTGTTTGTTCTGTTGACTGCAAGTCCTTTGAGGAATGAGCTGTTGGGACACTTGTGCCTTGTGCAGTGATGGGGTTACTGTTGTGCTTAGCAAATGATGATGTTTCTACCTGTCAGAAGTTAGTGAGTCATGCTGATGCCTCATGGTGTTCTGCTTCCCTGGATTTAACTAGTTTTACCCAAAGGATTGGGTGATATTTCATCGTTGAAGAAGAATGTATAAGGATGGAGCTTTTCTTAAGGGTTTTCGGTTAATTGCCTTGTGTTGAAAAAGCCAAGTACAAACTGTTGCCCTTCACAGACAAGGGCATGAGATACTCTCATTAGTGATGAGACACTAAGTGAAGTTATGTAGAAACAATGGTCTTTGTTACCAGTCATAAATCTAAAAAGTTTTATCTACTCAGTTTCTGCTGGACTTGAACCTGGCTACCACTATCCTATCACGGAGTCCAGTGTCAAAATGTACCAGAACCGATTAGCAGAAACAATAGTGTGAAGTAAGACATCTGTGGTGCTTAAAAATGCCCTATAGTTAAGTAAATGACTATGAAATTAAAACACAGAACAATTAATTTCTAATTTGAAAGTGATTTGTTCTTTTCTCCTTAAAGAGCTTTAAACATGCCATTTGGTTAGCTGAATGAGAAGTATCCAGGCTTTTCTTTTCATGTCTGAGAAARCAGCGCTCAGATGGCAAACATGAAACCAGCTGATAGTACATCAGATAACGTTTGCTGTGCAGTCTTGATGTTTAATTTAGCTAGACAAGTACACTCTATTTCAGCTAATGTTGCAGGCCCAAATTAAAGTGAGAGAGAGAAAAATGCAGTGATGGTTGAAGGCTTATCTTGCTGTCATGTACATGATCAAATTTAGGAAATATATCAAAGACTCACAAAAAGCTGCTAGCAAAGGTGAGTAATTTATACTCTTTTTCAGAGAAAAAAATCTCTAGACAAATTTATTCTGGGCCTTCATATATGCACACTTAAACAAAAAACTTGTAATTCTTTAAAAATAGTTATCAAAGGCTACAGCTAGATGATTTGGGTACTTTAGTGACTATTTCCTCAATATCTTCAAAGAGTATCATTTCAGGATATGTTACATTTTAATATTTTCTCCTCTGTACGTCTAAGCAAATTCCATAGTTTCAGTCCAAATTGCTGTGCATCCTTTTTAGAGCTCCTACTGCTCAACTTTGTGTTGTTGTACATTAATTTACAAGCAGAAAATGTCCCATTTTAACATCAAAATTGCAGAAAGCATTTTAATAACTCTAGATTTTTTAGGCAAGCAACTTATTTCCCAGTTACTTTTGTGTCCCAGATTTTTTTAACTTGTAATTAATATAGCTATTTTCAGTCTCACTTGTGCTATAGTTTTAAGTAGAGTTAGATGTCCCAATGTGATGAATTAATTAAAAGGAATCTTAATCACTTTGTGACTGAGAAAGTTAAGGGTCAATGGTTTGGGGTTTTCTGTTGTGTTTTTGTTTTTGTTTTTTTCTTCCGCTCTCTCTGTAGTTTGGACAGTATGAATGAGGATGTTAGTGTAGAATTTCAGTGAAGGTTTTGATGTTAGCCAGAAGGTGCAGCCTCTCAGAAGTGCGAGGGAAGTAATAGAAGTAATACTGCCTTTACACTGGCTCTTTGAGAATCTGTCCTTCCTCAGATAAAGTTCAAGGTCCAGTAATATGTGTCAATTGTAAAGCTCAATTTATGATTTTATCTTTCTTTAAAAGGAGAATATTGTTTCTTATGTTTTTTATATTTCTATTGTTTTTTAAGTTGCTTATGATGAAGTCGCTATGGAAGAATAGTCCACTGTATAGCTTTATTGCATTTCTATAAATACAGTTATTTTTGAAATTCTGTGCAGGAAATAGTAGCAATATCAGATGAAGTTCAGTGGTGATTTGCATTGCTTACCTGATATAATTTAAGGCTGGATTATGCAAAGTGCTGAGTGTTTCAGGCTCTGACTTGGGTAGGCTGGTATTATAGATAGGGTGGGAGAGGAAGACCTACAAAACTTGGTAAGATTCCTCCGTGACTGGCTTTTCTGTTGTTCTCTGCAAAGTAGTGATTCTTAATGTATTACCAGAACCCAAGCAAGCTGAACTTGTAGTGTCTTTATTGTACCATTTAACATATATCACATAATAATCATGTAAGAATACAAGGCTTGTTTGACAGGAAGATTTAAAATAGTAGTTAATAAAATAGATCCTTTTATTTCTTTGCAAGAAAATATACAGCTTGAGAGTTCAGTATTTAAACCGTGCACAAGAAGAATTCTTGGAAAAGTCTTTTCCCCAACATCAATAACATTCCTGATCTTTCTGCAATCATCCAGTGCTTCTGGCTGTGAGTTCATGGATCACCTGCCAACTGTTTCTGAACAGACTATGCTACCTGCCTTGGGAGTAATACCACAACTTACCATCTGGTGAGATCATGATAGTATCACTTGACCTCCACATGTGGTCCCTGTCAAGGACTTCGTTGAAAGCTGGCAAGACATCAGGGCCTGAACATACTGTTCTGTGCAGCCGTGAATTTTGGCAGGGTTGCAGCATTTAGTAAGTAAACTTCATCTGGCTTGCAAGTCACACAGGCAAATAGGACAGGCTGATGTCATCGTAAGCTTTAACTCTCATTAAAGAGAAAGTATGTGTCAAGTAATTATTAGGCTTTGTTGGGCAGGGTATTTAGGGGAAGTTAATAGACGAAGATAATTTTAAGCAACAAGGCTTCTGAAGAACTGGCATTCAGTAAGCAATGAAAAATGACCATAATGCCTTGCTTAATTTAAAAACCAGGTTTGTGTCATTTTTCAGATTTCACTTGTAATTTTACCTTTCTTAGCTCTTAAGTTTAAAAAAAAATCTATACCAAAAAAATTAACTAGGTAAATGCAGACTGTGTAAATCAGATTTAATTTAATTGCTTAATGGCATTGTGTTCTCATCATTATTTAGCCAAATAAGAAGGAAAGAAAATGACCCACCACCAATAAGTATAGTCTACTAAAAGGTGTTCTCCCCTGGTTAAAGCTCTTTTTTGCTTGAGATAATTCACAGTCATATCTTAAAACTAATAAAAGCAGAGTGAGGGGAACCTGAATCCAGTTTCTCCAACTGCATACCACTTCAGTTTTTCAGCCATTTAGAGAATGGATGGTGTGGGTCATAGGGGGAAATAGGTGTTTTATTCTGTTTGCAGGGTGTTTCATCTTAATTGGAACATCAGAGTTCAATAGAGAAACATTGAGTCTGGCACAGCGGTGTGTTTCTGACACTTTATAAACACGTATAGGAAGTCAAATACCATAGTGGGATTCCCTGTCATGGCAAGATTCATTTGTAATTTTGGATGGTGAAATTCTTATACCTGTACGAGTACTGTAATGTAGAGCCATGTTGTGCTATAGGCTATAGTAATACGTCTAATTTACATTGTGATATCACTTTGCTATTCCAACTTCTCAGTTTCTGAAGATCACATAAGTAAGGGCTTCTGGGTGCCCTTCATTCGTCCTGAGAGAAGCTAGACTGAGTGGAAGTGTGCAGGGAGCAGTGGAAAGGGATGGCATGAAACTGCCACTGGACTCAGCCCAAACCATGTTTCCCAGGCACTCTGTGTACCTACGGATTGAGAAGGCTCATATAAGAGGAGTCAGTACTGGAAATAAAAAAAAAAAAAAAAAGTCAGGTGTGCTTTCCTCTAAATCTAGAGGACTTTTGAAGAGATTACCTAGAGCTTAATGCTTTTCTAAGCACTAGAAAATCACCTTGACATTCTTTACAGAAGAAAACTTTAAGTGTAAAGGAAGACTTAAGCTCCAGGGAGTTGTGCAACTCTGCAGCAGTAGAAAGGACATGGTTTTCTGTGTTTCTGGTCAAAAACTTCCATGATTGCATTCCACTGTCTAGCCCTAACAGGTTTTAGGCACATCCCATCCCATCCCATCCCTCTAGCAAAACATTGGATAAAGATGCAAAATAAATTTTGCAGATCCTCATTTGACTCATAACATCTTCCAGGTTTTTAAGTACAGACAGGCAAAACAACCAATCAGCCAGCCTGTAGTTGTGAAGATGAATCCAAGGGGAAAAAAAGATGACGTATAATCGTTATACCAGTGCCTTTCCCAAAAGGTTTATGCAGGACCTCTCTGATAGCACTACACATCTGACTCAAGGAGATACCACTTATCCCTGCCAAACTTCTTCACAAAGTTGTCAGAGAAATACCAAGCTGCAGTCCTACTATGTAAACTCTTACTAATACTTATTTATTCTATTCAAATTCATTGTTCTAACTAAACAGATAAACATAAAAATGAAATGAAATCTTGAAGGCTTTTTTGCCTCTTTTTGTTTTTTTTGTTTTTTTTTTTTTTGTTTTACTTCACAACCTATTTCTAGAAGAGAAATGAATCTTAGGAGCAAATCAGTTTGTGGTGGTTTTAAGATGTGATTTGTAAGTATCTGAGAGTGGCTTTTTTTTCTAAATGAAGACACAAATGAGGAGGATTACATTGTGTTCAGAGAAAGAGAGGAAGTTTAATTCTCTGCCAAAACAAACATCCGCAGACTTGTGTAGTCTACATGTTTCAATGCACGTGAAAATATTTGGTGTTGTAGAGTGACTTCCTTGAGTGGAAATAATATTGCAGCTAGCAATGAGATTTTGCAAAAGGAGGAAATTGCAGCTATCTTAGTAATTTAACATCTCAGATTTGTTTATGGATAGCTTCCTGTCTGACACATTTAGCTGAAAAAGTTAAAGTGTTTAAAGAAGATTAGAATGACATTAATTTTTAACTGCCCTTGACCATGACATTTCAAAAAGGGTGTATTCAGTAAAAACAGATGGAAAAATGAGCTTGCTTCTTCACCTTGTAGCAGCTTTCTTATGTCAACGGATTTCATTTTCTGTCACCAGTCAACTGAGTATTCAAGGACATCCTTGGCTTTTGTCTTCTCCATTTTATGAATAAATTAGCACAAGCGTATAGCAATTTCTGTAAAATCCAGTAATACTAAGGTTTTTATCTGTTACTAAGGCTGAGATGTTTGTGCAGTCACAGCTTTATTTTTAGTAAAGAATACTAAATTTCATTACAAAATCCTGTTTGATACCAAAATTTTATAATGAGAGGAATTTAATTTGAAACTAAACAGCATAAAAGTAGCCAAAATTGTACAAGGTTTTGGGGCATCTGACAAAAATAACAATGGGAAGGGTATTTTTCAGAAGAGCCATACAGTTCATTCCCTTATCACAAGCCAGACTTCCCATTTAACACAGCGTCTGAACCTTTAGCAGAAAATCGATGTTCAGCAGCAATGGCAATGAGTATGGCTGGGGTGCCCGTGTCTTTCTCCGCTTGCACCGGCTGTCTTGTTGGTAGCCAAGCACAGCAGAAGCAGCATGGTTCACAGCTCCCAAGTTAAGAAGGAAGACTGTGCTACAAGACCTTGTGGTGGCACCACACAGACATAGTTGTCCAGCTTGAAGAGTTACTTGTGTGTTGCACTGTGGATTTTAACTCATTTTGGCAGTAGCTTCTTAGACTTTGTAAGGTTTATTTAAAAAAAATTTATTATTGTTCATTTCATTGATGTGTTTGTGAGATCCAACACTGAAAAATTAGGATGTACAGAACTCAAAAGATTGCTCCAGAGAAACTGCTTGCCATTTTCTAAAGTGTAATCAAAATGACAAGTTCTTCAAAGCATATCCTCTTTAAAATTGTTTCCATGTGCCACATTTTTTAATATCTCTATGTTGCAATGTATTGTTGCGTTGTATGGGATTCTAGTCATCATTTTAAATGTCCCACCACTCAAATGCATTCTGCGCCATAAAGACCTCCTTTGGGGAAATATCAGACTGCTGACTTTGAATCCCATTTGCAATACACTCACAGATTAAAATTTTAATTTTTAATCAGTTGAAATGGAGCACTACCCAATGAGGAAACAAGGTAGAGAATTTCAACGCTGAATAGACAATTTAATACAATGTAACTTAAAATGATCAGCCTCATGAATTGCTCATAAACTCTGTTTCTGTGAGCGCTCCATGAATTTTTCTTTGTCAGTATATGCCAGTGAAAAGCCTAATAATGTATGACCTGTCCAGGGAATATTAGACATATGAGTAAATGTTGTTTAAAATGCGTTAATGTTCAATTGGAAGTTCTTGTGGTTTCTAGTGCTAGGCATGGTGAAGCATCTGTTGTCCTGTGAAAATGCAGAATCAGCTGGATGGAGTAGCTTTTATATCATCAAGTTTAGTGGACAGATTTATGTCTCCTTTCTGCAGCTTGAATGATTTCTCTCTCTGATTTCCTTGAACAGTTTCTCTTGGATCAAAATATTTTCTTCTCAACTGCTTTAAATTGTGTACAAAATCATAGCAAAAATATCTTTTAAAAACTCTCAAATCATATATCTTACTCCCATGCCAACCTATCACTTGTCTTTCATACAATGCTACAGAAGCATCAGTGCAGTTATGGTACAGCAGGAGTTTAAAACCCTTTATTAAAGAAGGGGCATTTTTTTCTAGAGCTTCTTGTAAAATTGCTCATAATTATTTCAAGATTTCTTGAATCTCCTTGTGAGTGAAAGAGGGTTGGGATGGTCTTCCACATAGTTTTGGGTTATGCAGTTCAGTTACAACTTAACTCTGAAAATTTCCGTGGACCGTTTTTAAACACTTGTAATTTGATAGGCATTCTGACCCCATCCAGTGTCATCAGCAGCAGGTGTATCAAAATCTGGCTTGCTTAGATCAGAGTGTGTGTCTTGTCTGCGCTGGATGACAGAAATCAGTTTATAGTCAGGGCATGCCTGTGATTGAATCCATGTGTGTTCTTTTTCCAACTCTTTTTTTATTTACTTGTAAAAATAATTTCTATAAACAACCACTCAGTGTTTCCCCTGACAAGGCATTCTGTATACAAATTATACCAAAATTACAACAATACAAGCATTCTGCAAAGTGTTGAATGATCCTGACATGTAATGTTATATAAAAAGAAGAAAGGAGCAAGAGAGCTTATGAGCTTTCCTCATAGAGTTTTTGATTCATATGTGCTAAACCATCATAGGACTTCCCTTAAAAACAGTACTTAGTCCAAACATGATCCTGTTGCTGAAAGAATGCATGTAACACCAGTAGCTACAGTGTATGAGCAGGAATAAAATTGCTTTAAGGATAATTTTGATAAAAACCTGGAAAATTGTTAGGTTCTCTGGTTTCCATTGTTCCTTTTGTATGGCAAAATGAGAGAAGTGAGAGTAAAAAGAAAAATCTATTGCCATAAGATAAATGTTTCTTGTAAAAGTGTTTATGAAAATATTAAACAGAGTAGTTTGGATTCTGAAACACAAACTATGTACTTTTTTGACATCTCAGCCACATACCGACGAGGTCCTCTGAGGGATTTTCTGTTAAGGCACAGTTAGAACTGCTTATATCCATCTATCAACAGTTGTGGCTTTCTCCAGGAGCTGTAGACACTGCCTACCATACAAATACCTGCAGATGCTCAGAAAAAAAACTGTTCCAGGTAACTCAGGAAGGTGCTGTTTCATTTTAATCCACAAGTCCAAAGAGTTTTTCCATGGCAGTTTTTAAGTTGTTCTTCCGTACTTGTGTCATTAGTTGTGCTTCTGAGCTGAGATCATCCAGTTTTTTTCCCCAAGCTCTTTCTTAGTCCTACAGAAAGTATTTGTTTCTCTTCTATCTTCTTTTCTCCCCTGACATCAGTCTTGTGAGATGGGGAAAAAAGAAAATGGACTTATTCTCCTGGTCTCTGTGTCACCACACTGCGATTCTTGAGGATTATCAAGTCTCCCTCATGTATTCAATAAATGGAGAAAAGATGTTGCTGAAAGGCAATAAGTAGTTCCCAGAAACCTCCAAAGTGGCCATCAGCATGCAGTCTAAAAGTTTCATGATGTCTTCCTTCAAATCCAAAAAATGCAGCTGGGCTTCTAGCATTAGTTTAAGCATTTTTCCCTAGTTGTTTCACCATTTTAAAACACCTTGTTAGCGGACACATACTCCACCTGGCAAGATAAAGCTGTAGTAATTACAACATTGCAGTCTTCTGTTATTTAACAAGGATGCGCTATGTGCACTTTTTGAGGTTGCATTAAGCCTAGTTGCTTGTTCTCTGCCATTGATAGCAAGAATGTATGGACTATTCTTAATAGAATAGATATGGATATGTGTGGCTGTCTGAGGCTGCTATTGCCAAGTCTTTAATCCCTCTTTGGAGGCAGAGATAGTGTAGTGCGATTTCCTTAATGGTCAAAGCAGCAGTTAAAAAGAATGGGATATCTAGTCAGCAGAGGGGGTTGCAAAGGTGGTTAGATACTGGAGGGATAGCAAAGCACAAATGACTGATACGATTGCTGACTTACAGAAGGAAGATCAGTTTGAGGAGCTTTAGGCCTGCAGTGAATTTAGGACCAGTTTAGACTGTGAATAAAAGAGGGCAAGTACTTACACAGGCAAACATGCTTATTAGAAAGATTAATAGTGAAGGGTTGATAAATGGAAAAACAGTGCCTGACCCCTAAGTAGAGGATAGGCAAAGCAAGTGGGAGAGCTTTCATTAGAAGTTCGTCTGAGAACCTCCTAATCTTTGAATGCTTGATGCACTTTTGATGATGGTGGCTCTTGTTTCCTTGAAACTCCATTAATATTTTTCACAAATACATATTCTGTGGAGCTAGACTCAAAATAAATACTGGACTTTTGCCCGTGAAATAACTCAAGCTCAAGTTATGCATCCACTGGTACCGTATCCACAGGCCTTTTGTAAGCAAGATGACTATGAAATGCTACCAATTGAAATTTTCAAGCTTTAGTCCTCTAGGATTCCTTTCTGCACAATTTTAGAATGTAACCTCCCCATGACATTGTTGTTATGTGCTAAGTGTAATCTGAAATCTTATCTAAAGCCCAGAAATTTTAATTAAGGTTTTGCACTTTCGCAGAAGTAAAACACATTCACCACATTCTTAAAATATTCTGTTTGCAATACTGGAAATATTTTGCAAGCAACATTAGAGCCATGACATGAATTTAATAGAAATTTGCCTTTTGCATCATATGTGGTCTCATCAATACAGGAACAGAAATGGCACTGTTTGTCAGATTTAGGTCATTGTGGCCCACTTTATTCATTTGTAGCTCAGTTGATGGAATTAATTATAGTCAGAGAACACTTATCAACATCTTTAAAAGTTCTTTATTTTTTGCACAGCCAGAAGCTCACCTAATAATTTCATCTAGCTTTCTCAGAAGTGCTACATAGGTGAAGCAGAAGTGCTAAGAACAGCAAATATTCTGTCACGCTCAGTGAGGGGCTCCTATAACAAAGTTTGGACAGGAAATTACTTCAGATAATATTGTTAAGGCTTGATTTCTTTATAAAAGAAGCAGCCAGCCATAACAAATTATTTTCAAGTGCTATTGTTTTGGTATATACAACTGCAAGAAAGAAATAGAATGTTCTTTGTGTATTTTGCCATTTATATTTAGCCTCATAGGTTTACTGAGGTTGGCGTTAAAGAACTGCTTCTAACAATTTTTATGACCTGTTCTTGAACTAGACACTTATATACATTGTGGTGTGACTAACTTTAAACAAGCTTTTCATCTTCTTTATGGTGTTTGTAAGCAAGTATACTTAGCTGACAGTATAATGAAAACATTTTTTGTATATTTGACCAAACTTTCATTGTTGCAGTTGTGTACTAGCTGTTTTCTAGCCTTTTTTTTAGCAATAACAGTTTGTTCATCCATACATCTAATGTTCCTCAGAAGATTCAACTAAATAAGAAAGCATATATCTGAAAAAGATAAGCTGGCTTCTGTCAAGGATTCTTTCTTCTTGGTAAAGCAGTAATGTATCTTTGAGGAATTTGTCTATACCAAACTAATATCCTTCACTCATCTGGTACTTGGCAAAGGGTGGCTACTGATCTTTATCATTTCAAGTGGAAAAATACATTTCCTTACTTTCTTGCTTCGTTCTCGAGTCTTTCTAGTTTGTCATTTAAATCACCAGTCTTTGTCCTTCTTGAGTGCAATGGCATTTCTTCCTGGAGAGACAGGAGTGAATGTGAAAGCTGCATAATGCTGTTAAACAACCACAGAAGTCATGGCTTGCCCTTGCCAACTGTTGGGAAAGTTCAGGTACTGCCTGTCTCCCACATGGTTCAAGTTCTTCTCTACGGCTACTCAATTTTGGAGACTCTGTAGTCAGATTTGAATGTTTAGTATCATCCCCACTTCAGTTGATACTTTCTTTTTTTGTAAGGTACTGTCCTGAAGATTCAAGATACAGTATTACTTGCTGCTATGTCTTTAGTTACTGAAATACAGTGCAGAAAGAATGTGATTTTTTTTCTATTTAAACAAGTGCCTGGTTTTGGAATTACTCCAAATAGACATGGAGAAGAATGCAGCATTAGCCAGTTGTCTTCCATGTAATTGCTCCTTTTCAAAACCAAAGCCTGATGAGTCACTGAGCAGAGTTTCCCATGTTCAGCCGAATATTGGGCATTATGGATCTGGGATGGGGATCTCAGTCAATTGCAGTCTTTTCCTACATGCCCCAGCTTACTATGGAGTAAATTCCTTGATTTGGGCCAAAACAGCTCTAAAATTTTGCTGTATCCATTCATGAGTGTTTGGCCTGGTGCTCTTCTGTGCAGTTGGGTGCCCAGTATTGAAGTTTGCAAAATCACTAATTACTACTAACATTCTTGGCCATTAATGTTAGGCCTAACTTTATCTAGACTGGCCTCACTGGCTTTAGTTGTGTTGTATCCAATGCATATTTAATGTAAAATACAGAAACAACCACAGTAGCAGGAACCAAAACCAGGGCACCTTTCCTTCCTTCCTCCCCCTGCCTTACAGATTTGGTTTGCCAGGAAGCTGCAGCTCGGTCTGGTTAACGTGCTCCACTTCCAGGGCAGTTACTGTCAACTTTCTCTGCCTGAAGTGTGCGGGTTCACCAAGCAGAGAGGCCTTTCTCATCCAAAAGTCACATAGCATAATGGTTGGAGCATTCTCCTGGAGGATGAGAACTGAATTTCGGTGTTTCGGTTCCTGAATGAGTACCCTAACCACTGTCTGCCTTTATAAACCAAGCTCTCCTTGAATGCTATTAAAAATGTAGGCTGAAGGAGGAACTACTCATGTTCTATTCTTTTCTATAAAATTCATTTATCCTCAGAGTTTTCCCTGAACCTAGGAAAAGATACTGTTCTGTATAAATGAGAACCTATGAACTCCGATAATAGCTTTGAGCAGTGTGAAGATACTATTTGTTTAATGAAATCTTCCCCATCAAATGTGTTTTAGGTGTTCATTAATCCTCTAGATTAAAGGAAAGCTTACTATTATTATTAAGGCCTATGTAATATTAGGAAGCCACCAGGCAATTCTGTATATTAGATATCTTCAGCTCTGTGGAGCATCGGGACAGACAGAGCAGTGAAGGGATGTAAGTGAAGCCTGAGGAGTGCCAACAGAGCATCGTATGTGGGCAGTTTGTATTGCCTTGATTAAGCCTAGTTCTTTCTAGTGTCGTCAGTACCTTTCGGGTATAGAAACTCAAGTGATTTTCCTACATGTTTTTTTTTTCTTTTTTCCTATAAAAGGAAATAGAGCCAAGTTCCAGCAATCTACAGGAAATGCAATGCAACCCAATGAAACCAAAGGCACTTTTGAACTAAAATTATTCCTGTTTTAAAAAGCAGTCTAAACAGCAATGAAGTCTTGGCTAGCCAACCAACATGTTGCAATTACTGGAAGCAGTGCTATTACATAGCCAAAGTTTCAAAAGTTTGTCTAAAATGTCCAGTAGTCATAAATAAAGTACAGTATGATCTTATGTTGTCAAGCAAGAAGACCTTCAATTCGGGTTTTTCTCTCAACTTCTTAGTCCTCACACATGCAGACTGGAGTATCTAACCATAATTTAAGGTATGAAGACACCAATGGAAAAATAGAGGATGTTATTGATCAGGCCTTACATCAAATGTAGTGTCCTACTGTGCATAGCTGAGTATTGGGCTTTTTAATTACCTGTTAATGTAAACATCAAATGTATACCAGACTGATACTTGTGCTGTGACATCCACATGCACTTCTTCCCCCTTTCCTTCTCTGTGCACAATATTACTACACCTCTTTTGATCGCTCTTTTCAATCTCCTGTTACTATAAATACTCATTATAAACATTTTGATGATGCTGTGTGCTGAAGAAATTAAGGCATGTGATAATTAGATTTTTTTCGTTACTGATAACTTAGAAAATCTAAATAACACATTCTTTACCGTTTGTATTTTTCAAATTTGCTAGATTTCACAAGGAGCATCCCTAAATGATTTACAGAAAAAGAAGAGACGTGCCCCTCTTCCACCAAGTCCATCTGCTCCACCCACTCCTGCCATGCCAAACAGGACAGAAGAAAGGGAGGACAAGCAGAAGAGCACAATGGGTGAGCAATGTTCTTGTCTCTGTGTAATCCCCCGCATGTGCTTTAGATACCTACTGTTCAGCAATTCCATAACTCAGTTATGCTGTGAACTGGGACCCTTGTAACTTGGGGGGAAAAAAACACATTTATTCTGCAGAATGAAAGTCTGGAAATAAGTGTTCGTATGTTACCTTTTACCTTAATGGAACTTTCAGGCTACCATAGGGTAGTAAAAGGCAGATGAATGTTTTGTATGCTTTAGGTATTCAAAAGCACTAGTTTTGGGCCCATTCTGTGCCTTTAAAGTCACAGTAGTTTGATTAGTAAATGGAAAGTGAGGAGAGACAGGTCAGGCAATACTGAATGCTTTTGAAGCCCCTGAACTGAACTGAAATACAGTTGAGCTAGCTCAGGATCACCTCATGTTCTTAAAGCCTGAAGATATTTTATTTTCCTGCAGTCCTCTAACAGTTTAACATCAACTGACCATATTTAATGAAGTTTATCTTTTTAATTTAGTGTTTAGTCCTATTTCAAATTAATATCCACTGAGTCTTTAGTTAATCAGTAGAGGAAAAGAACTGGTGGTGCTCTGAAAGAAATTCCATACATAGCTGGAGACAATAAAGAAACTAGTCATCAGCTGTACGTGACACCACATTTACTTTCATACGGAAGAACTGAAAAATGTTCTCCCAGATCTCTGCCGTTATCTGACTGATAGCTTATTCAGATCAGTGGGAGCTTTGCCTGAGTGAGGACCCCAAGATTAGGCTTTTAGCAAACAAAGTGATTTTATGATGAGTAAAGCTATGAGATAATAACCCCACATATTGGAACTTGTTTTTCAGTACATTAAGAGAAGCATTCTTCAAGTGCCATAATGCACTCAGTGCACTCCAGTTCATGCCTTTGACCTCATGTTTCATAAAGTGCCTAAGACATACAGATATGACATCCTGTCATACATAATTGCTTACATTACAAGTGACTCACAGTTTAGAAAGAAATCTCTTGGCTTTGTTCCAAAATTTATTTTCAGTAAATGCTTCACATTTATTGCCTCAGCATTTATGTAGCAGCAGGAGTCCATTATCTTGTGACATGTTCGACTCCATTGACATCTCTTATTTAAACTCTCTAAGGGCAATGTTATCGCTGTGCCATATAATACAAGAGTTTTCAGAAAATTGGCTTTCTGTTAACCACTGCTGATGTCACAATCTGTCATTCCTGATGCCTTCCCCTATTACAGCAAGTCACCGATTCATGACATTTGGTGCTTTAACTTTTTGTAAGTGTTAATTTTATTTTATGACAGTGCTAGGAATGCTGCAGATGAAACAGAACAGACCACTTCTATCGGTTGAGTGCTGTATACATAAGGACTTGTTGGCCAGCCTCTGTTGATGTGAGGTTTCATAGTATCGTTTACTTTAATGGAGACTCGCTAGTTTACGCCAACAAAGAATTTGTCCCATAGAAGCCCCAGCCTCAGTGCTTTTCATTTTCTGCTGCTTTCTTGAATGAATGCATTCATTAACAAGAGAAAATTACAGAAAGGGAAGGTTGGTAAAACAGCCTCTCTTTGGGGCCTTTGCAAGAAAATGATGAGAAAGCACAGATGGCTCAGAAAGCAAGAGGGAAAAGCTGTGAACAAAGCAAGACAGTAGTGAGGGGAGGAAAAGTGCTGCAGGAAATAGCAGTGTGATGGAAAAAGGATTAAAGGATACCTCTGTATCTCCCAACCTAGCCAGATGAATCAAAGCAGAAGAGCCTATCAGAAAGTTTCTCAAAACGGCAAATGAAGCACTTGACATATTTAACACTGAATTACTTATTCTGACCCTGAAGTATTGTGCCCAGTTTTCTCAAAGCAGTCAAATAGAATCTGCACATTTGCAGGCATTAAATTGTATCTTGAATCTCTAGAAGCTAGTGACTCCTAAGAACATCATAGTGAGTTTAATCTTTTCTCTCCCCCTTGGTGCGACATCCCTTTTCGGCAGCACCAGTATATGAGCCTAAGAGTATAGAAATGGTCATAACGGTTCAAACCAGAGGTCCATCTGTGCCAGCATCCATCTTCAACAATGACTGATAGCAGATGCCTAAGGAAGGGTGGAAGAACAGAATGAGCAGGCAGTCATGTTTCTTCAGCATGCTTTCCTAAGCCTCCAAGGACTTTCTGAATTGCAAGATCAGCATTTGTGGAGATAATAATCTAAGGATTAATTCATCTCAAAATGCCAAAGTCAAGCCTGAAAGATTGGTTRATGCAAATGCTGACTTGTATGCATGTGAGAGTCAGAACTGGAGCTTTAAATAAGTCTAAAAGAAGGTTTGAAACACAATCAGAAGCTACAGGAGTCCTCTGAATTTGCAGAGAATGCCGCAAATAGCCAAGTATGACAATAGTGAATGTGTTTTCAGATTTAGATCTGTGAGTCATTGCCTGTCTCTTTGCTCAAAGCTAAAAAGGGGGGAGGTACGGCTTCAGCTAGCGTCAGCTAGCTCTAGGTCTGTGCGCTACAAACTGACAGCCGTTTTTGACATTGCAGATGGTTAATGCAATATAGTGCAAAGGTGCATGAATTTTTTTAGTTTATTTTGCACAGTACTGAAATAAACCCCCAGCCAAAGTTCTAAGCATTTCCACAGATAGCTTAAAACACTGTTTTGCAAAGAACAGCTTAATCAGCTGCTTTTCCACAATGTCAAAATAATAAAACAACTACTCAGAAAAAGGAAAAAAAAAAAAGTTAAGACACCTTTCTAAAAATACTAATCTGAGGCATTTCTATTTTTCTCTCAAGGAGTCAGGAAAGTAGTCACATAACAATTTTAGAGGTCAAAAAATTGAGGCAGTTTGGCACTTAAGGAGATGAAAGTAAAACACGTTTTTCATGTGTTCTCATGTGCTCTACATAGKTTTTTTTTCACATTTTTTTCACTGTTTTTTCTCCTCTTTCCTTACATTTGGTGAAACACTGGTGAAGATTTTGGATGTTCGTTGTGACGTATTTGTATGCGCTGGTCCTGATTCTGAACCCATGGCCATCAGCTTGAGAGAGGTCTAGCTTCTCCTTCTCCCATATTTATATTGGGGTAAATGAGAGCAGAATTAGATCCGGAGAGACTTTGGGCGTGGGTAAGGGAATAATGAGTGTATGTTTAAGACATAACGACAGACAGAGCAATCGTTACCTTGGTGATGAAGTAACTTGAAGTCAATTGATCCCCTGTAGGTGATGGACGGCAGGTGCCACCAAAGCCTCCTAGAGGCAACCCGCGTGGTCCACCCCAGTTAGAGATCCCCCCGCCCCCACCTTACCCTCCTCCCGACACAGACAGTACGGATCCAGCAGTCTCTTACAGACAAGCAGATGTTACAGCACCAACAGAGCTGGTACCTAAACGTATGTTATGAAATATATGTATTTGCGTCTCATCTCTTTTGATGGTTACTCTCAGGGGGTAACTTTTCCAGACTTTCCTCTCTGCTCTGTAGGCATACGTGTCTGTTTTTTCCCCCCTTTTCCAGCCTGTCCTCTTTTGAAATGCCCAATGCAGTGTAACTAATTAATATAATGTAAACGAAGCACATGTTTGGAGACAGTTTTGCTGATGATGCCTGGCTGTTCTGTAGAAACATTTAAAAACAACCATCAAACCATGTGACTTGTGCAGCTGGAAGCAAAACTTTGTTGTAACCTATTGATTCGCTGTGTTTGGTTTTTTTCTGTCTCTCCTGAGAAATTCCTTTGAGAGCCAATAGGTCTATCAGTTTAGGTTGGAAACTGCAGGGTGCCTCCCTTCAGGAAAATGAAACCATTTACACCAGCTGTATATTGTTAAAGGCCTTCCTGTCTTAATGGGTACATCTTCCTTGCCATCCCTGGATAGTCCTTTGTGTGCTCTTCCCCTCAGGGCACAACTATTATCAGACAAAGAAATATGATAGTTTCCACATCCGTGTGTATTTGTGAAAAGCATGTTTTCATGCTGCTTTTTCATGCTTATCCATTGACTGCCTTTAAATCTTTGTATACAATCCAAGTCTTTGATCATGTCAAATATTCCCTGTGGGCTTGTCCTGCTCACCCGTGTAGCTCCTGTAAAGGTGGCAAAGCTCTGCACATTACCACATCTGGCAGACGCACTTATTTGAAGGTTAGAAGAGAGAGTGTCTTCTAACCATAGGATAGTGAAACATCTCCATTAACTGCTAATTTGGCAAAGGTCTTTTCCAGGACATTTTCTTCACAAAGATTATTCTGCAGGTAGCTCTTGCTCTGACATGATAATGTTGGTGTGTTTGAATATCAGCTAAATCCAAAACATTAGTTTTCAAATCTGTGCTGAGGAGATGCAGACTGACAAGTTTTGTGGTGAGGAGAGAAGAAAACTGAGGAGATCCGTGCTAACGGAAAACCTAAATCTTATTGAGGATTAACTATTTAATTCTTACCAGCATCTGCACAGAAATCTTGTCATAGTTGGAATATTTTCTTTTTTATTAGATACCATCAGCTTGCCTACAATGTTTTCTTTATTAAAAATCTGTTGTGGCCTTCTTTGCATTAATATATATATTTCTGCTTCATCTGAGTGTCTACCATTACAATATTTAGCAGTCTACCCCGGTGATCAAATACACTTTAATCAATGCAGCTCTGATTTTATCAGCCAGATCATTTGCTCTTAAACACAATATCCTAGCCAAAATGATTTGATTAAACTTGTACATGGAAACATTACATGAGCTTTTATTATCCTCAGCTTACTGAGAACTAAGGGATAATGCCTAGTGGATATTTTAGAGATGTAAAGCCTGGTGAGCATTTTAGAGACTTAAAGTGTTGGAAAGGGACACAGAAAACTTCTTAATTATGCTGTGCTCTACCGAGATATATGATGTTTGTGTGTATAGGTTTACCCATGAGAGAAAGCAGCACGTGACAGATGCTAATTATATTGCCTAATGCCATTCTGAAAGGTGTTTAGATACCATCGTGATTGAGTGGTATAAGAACAGAGTTTTGCAATGAGGTTTTTTATTGCCTCCAGTAACTTTGTTTTCTCATAGAACAAGGTGGGAAGGAGAATAAGCTGCTGATGCCAGATATTGATGAAAGGCATATTTGTTCTGAAATCACTCTAAAAACAGCTTTCCCTGAGGAGGATTGTGGTCATCTTTTGCTAAGTGGGCGAATGTCAGCACCAGTTTGTCTTTCACATTTCCATTCAGAAATTAAAATTCTGTGATTGTGTGGGGTTTGAATTCCTGCCCCGTATGATCTGCCACTGTTTGTGAGGCTCCATGCCCCACGTCTCACTCCTTCACAGTGAGGACACAATTGTCCCATTGTGCTCGGAGAAACTCGAATTGAGGAATCCTCGTTTTATAGATGATGGTGGTAATCGCTCTTCACGGAGTTTTCCAAACTTATGTAGAGCACAAGTCATTCATGAATAGGTCCTTTAGTAGGATATTTGAGCTTTCATGGCTGTAATGGTAAGAGTCGCTCCCCCAAACAAGAGTGCAATTGTTCCTCATGGTTTTTGCTCTTTAATCTTTTTATTCTCATTAAATGAGCTTTCCTGTTAGTTTTTGGTCTGATAGACCCTTAGCTGCATGTTGTGTGCATGTTTAAAATGATGTGTTTGTGGGATCCTTTCTCCTTTCTTGTCTTACTAATCAGATTGTTCATGGCTTGTGATTTTAAGATTGGTTGCACTTTGGTAATACAGAAATGGAGATTGTCACCTCTGTTACTTGGAGTTTACTTATGTCACATAGATCGCAAAGATCTCAATAAATAAGTTGATAGTGAGCTCTCTACTACTTACAGCAGGTAAAGAACACACATATTGAAAGTTTGCAGTACCTAGAGGAGCAATTAGACATGCTGTCTTGAACTGTTTGCAAGTTCATCATTAGAACAGATTTATTCCTCCTATGAGCCTCTATTATTAGCCCTTTTTTGGCTTGTTATGAACTGTCAGGTAGAAATGCAGTATGAAATTAAAAAGCTGATTGAAAAAGAATAATTCACCTTCTTGTAGAGTGAGATCCTGAGGTTAAATCCTCTAAATCCACTTCACTCTTACACTGGGTGAAGTACTAGTGAAGTCAGAATTTGTGTTGTGTAAAGGTTTGGTGATTAATTGATTTTTAAATTTCTGAAAGTGTTCTGTTATAAAAAATGAAATCATGATTTGAATCCGTATTTGTTTTAATTATAAATCAAAACAATCAATCATCACTTAACCAGAAAGTCTGAAGGGGAAGGAGTGTATGTAAGCATCTTCCAGTTACTTTGCATAGATGACATTTATACTACTAGTTGATGGGTATACAAGGTTCATTTTAAGGAACAGAGAGAATAGAAAGGAGCCTTGTCCCCATATCCAATTTTTAATGTTTTGCATGACATCATTGATATAATAATGGGTAGTACAGCCCACATGACAAAAGCCCTGAAAGTTTCATAAACAGTTTGATCATACTTCTTCAGACACCACACATGTATCTAGTCTTGCACATTCGTTAGGGACAGTCTAGCTTTAAACAAAAATAGGTAGAGGAACTCATAGAGAGGAAACCACATTTTCTTAGAGGTGGTTTTAAATTAATTGAGAACTGCAGGCTGCTGAGTAGAGAATTTTGCTCATCTATCATAATGCAGTGCTACGGAAGGCAGCTGTCAAACAACCTAGCCTTTTCTTTCTTAGAGATGGTCTTTAGAGCGTKAAAACATGTAAGTGTGACTTTGGAGGCTCACACCACTATCATTTCTCTTCTTCTTAAAACCTGATCTGAGGGTAGAGAATGAAGTTCAGTCTCCAACATCATCTGCCATGTACCTTCTGGAGTATTAATATTCAGTCCAAGTAAAGCTGAATTTGTGGACATACTGAATGTCAAGAGGTGTTACGCTGTTGGAATCAAGTTAGCTTATACATGAAGCCGGGAAGTCAGCCTCATAGTGTGAGGGGGAGCAGTGGGATTATAAAGTGCCTCTGAATTTCAAGACGTATGCACATGCCTCCTTTGGAAATCTCATTCTTTAAGTTTACTGAGCATGCTAGCCATTCTGCTGTTTTACTACACAGTATTTATAATTCTATCATTTTACTCTTTTTTCCCCAACAGTTTATTGTTGTGCATCATTCCCTTCATATACCAAGCGCATCTGACAGACCTTGCCTCTTCCTACGACCTTCATACCTCTGCACCTCCTGTTRCCTCTGCTGTCCTGTTTCTTTCTTCCTTCCCTGCTGAAAAAGAACCTTTTTTTCTGACTGAGATTTTGGCTTCCTTTCTTTTTGAACTTGCACATTTTCTTTTAATTACTATTGATTAATTTTGGCTGTGGTTCATGTTCATTTGAGAGAKATGTTCCCCAGAACTGAATGCTGTGTTATAAAATCTATATATCAGCCTCCGAATGATTATCCATACATTTGTCTGTTCTTTTTCAAATGGTTCTCTTTATTTTGAGTCACTGTTTAATTTGATTTGGTGTTTCAAAGTGTGTGTACATTGGGGAAGGTTAGTTTCAGTACTGTCTAAAGATTCTGTGAAAACCTTCTAAAAACATTCTTCTCTTTTCTGTCAGTCCAGGTATACTATTTTACATTCTCAGATATGTTCTGTTTTTTTCCTTCATCACATTTGTTTTGTTCCACTGGAACAGAGCTGRAACTGGGCATGGCCTAGTGAACCTGAAGTGCAAGATTCTTTCTATACCTTGGCTATTGATCAAGGTACCAAGAAAAAAAAATAGAAACCTAAAGATCTGTCAGATTTATGAGAGGCCTAAAGGTATACTGAGAATCAGTATGACATACATTGATTCATCAGCTTTACTTCTGCTTTCATACTGATGCTTACTATGTTTAATTTTATCTTGATGCTGGAGACATCCTATGGAAATCAAAGTGTGTGTTCTGTTTCTATAACAAAAGATGCAAACGCTGTTTGCTCAAGATAAATCTTGTTCCACAGGTCTACTTTTTCAGATGTAATAGAAATATTCAGTGAGTTATAATTAAAATATATCTGCTGTAAGATTTTACTTACCTAAAACTTTTTTCACTGAAGAAAGTTCTTCATGTGAATGGTCCATAAGGCATGTATTTTTAATCATTTTGAATTATAAACATAGGTTTTATGAGTTGCAGTGGTGCACACACCCAGATCTATTCTGACCTCACATGTACTGTGACTTAAGACATCTATGTTATTTAAGTGAGTGAGTTGCAATACATACTCTAATTTAAATCATGAAAAATTATTTTTTTACCCTCAAGCAAATAATCATGTACACCTTGAATCCTTTCCAGGTAGGCAAAATGGAGAGTAAGAAAGCAAAGCATGCCTACAGATAATATGAAACATGACTAAAAAGAGTTTTGACGGTTTTTAATACAAATATGACATGTAATTAATAAGTTTTAAGTGATGCCTTGGAAAGTATACTTAATACCCTAAGGGTCTTCTAATAAAAGTGGAGTAGAATTGAACTTTGTAATAGCTTCTTAAGGCGGGACAATGGTTTCATTGTAATTCTCCTGTCTTAAAAACCCTCGTAGGTGTTCACAATGTGAAGATTAAGAACCTAATTTACCCATTCTCATTACTCTATTTACATCCTGTTTGTAACTTCATGAAGTTACATGCCCTGTGGAGTTAGCACTGGTATAAAAATGGAATAACGAAGTGGTGAAACAAAGGTTTTTTTATTGAATAGAATATACAAGTATGGTATACTGTAAAAGCAGTTCTTCGCGAATATACCATTGACACCAGTTTAACTCAATGGAATGCTGAATTTTCAAATTAATTACAGTTTTGATGGAAAAGTTTCCTTACCTTGAAAGAACACAACTATGACCCTCTCACATAGCTGAGAAGTTTTCCATGAAAARTTGTCTGTTTCCAGGTGGTCTGCTCAAACCTTTAAATGTTCTAGGTGAAAAGTCAAAAAGTTCATTAAACAGCCATCATTTATTTTCTTTTTGTCTAAAAATGCAAAATTTGCCTCCAAAAATGCTGATGGGAAATACATTTTCTGTGAAACTTCCATATAAAATATTTTGTTGACTCACTTTAGCTAGCCAGCTCTGTCTTTGAGTTTAAAAAAAAAAAAAAAAAAAATCCCTGATAAGCTAGCTCATATCCTTTGTTTTTTACGATTTCATCAATACCAGCACATATGTGGTATTAAACAGAACTAACAAAAAACTGCTGTATCTTTATAAGAAATCATCTTAATTATAAGGAATTATTACTTATGCTGTAACAGCAGCATGTTGCTTAAAACCTTGCATTACTTTATGCAATGTGGGAAACAGCTTTCAGTTATACTCATTAAATCCAAATCTATTCAATGGAATTGCATAGATATGCTGTTAATATATTAATAATGTGTGTGCAAAGGGGTAAAGTGTTTAAGCAAAATACAATCATGGGAAGGTGAATTCACAGGAACTTTGGTTCATGAGCACCGGCTCAGTGCTGAAATACTCTTACAGAAGCCCTGCTTGCTCTAGGCTTCAGACCAGGGTTTCTAAAATGGCCTTGATTCTGCTCCTGGAAATGAATGAGAGTTTTTCTGTCATTTTCAGTGAGAAGAGGAAATGTCAGTTTAGGTATTAGGATACAGTCTTAAGTTAGCACAGATGTAAATGTACAGAGGTTTGGTTTTACTCCTTGCATTTTTTCCATGAATGCAAGAGAAATTTGATGAGAATGATATGGAAAAGATGACAAACACACTACTATTTTACAGTTTTCCACCAAAATGGGCTTACTGGAGTTGGTAAGAAATGCATTTAATTTATTCAGCATTTTTCTGTGCTACCAAATAGCATTGCTCACATATTCTCCTTCAGGACAAAATATTTCAAGTGAAGAAAGCAAAAGGAAAAATATTGGAATACTGGAAATTATTATTGAGCCCTTTACAAGGAAGCATAAATGCATAGATAGCTTATAAATCAAAACAATTCAAGTATTACGACTGCAGGGTCTGTGAAATTCAGTGCCCTTAAGAAATAAGAACATATAATTTATGGTTAATCCTGTTCTGATAGATGTTAAATGTCCTTAACTCCTACAAAATCCAGTGAAATTATAAACAAATTAAGCTTCATGATGCACGGATTTTACTTAGTGGCCACAGAAAAGTTTTTTGTTATTGTTTTGACCACCAGAGGGAGCCAAAGCTGTCACGTAGTTGCAATAGGTAGCAAGAAAGAATATTGCTAAAAGTTAATTTTAAGTTAATAGATACTACATTTATACAAAGATTTTCAGTCTTTAAGAATTTCATAAAATTAGGCATTATTACTGAATTGTTCTCTTCAGCAAATAAAAGAAAAATATTTTTTCTAGTTTTTTGCCAATTTCATCACAAATAGGAAAACTAAGATAAATCATATTTGCCTGTCATGCTATTTTGATGACTGTGTTCAGATTTAAGCTCTAATTTGTACTGTCGCCATTCTTGCAAAGGATGGTGGCACATGTCTCCTCTCACACTGCATAGATGTTGCCTGTATATTTATGAGAGTTGTGTTCTAGGTGTGGAATGGAGTGAATCGAGCTTGCATATGTGCTCAAGAAGTAGTGCATAGCAGTAGGTCAGGTTTAGTGTCAATATAGAAAGACATGTTCTGCTAGAAAGGTTTATCAGCATGAGTTTTACATTTTAAAAGCATGTGCGGATTATTTTAGTATCCATCCTCTTACACAGACAGATGTCTTCGTTACCAGCAATTCAGTCATTGAGAGACTAAAACTGAGGATGGAGGGGAATCTCCAAACATCCTTAAATGTCTTTTCTATGCGTCATGATTTCATTTTTTTTAGGATTGATCTTTGAGGATTGAAATGAATGCTGTCTTTTTCACTGAGAAGCTGAAATGAAATGGAAGGAGGAAATCTTTCTCTTTTTGCACCTTTTTAACTGGAGCTGGCCGTGGGGTTTAGAGTGCTCAAATAAGTGCCAGGGAAGAGTGATGATAGATGATCCAGTCAAAGTGGTGTGATAAATTGCAAAGGCCTGTGATGCTTTTATTTATTAAATACATGCCCAGGCAATCTATCGTGTGTCCATCATCTGTCCCTATACTCTGTATATGTAAAATAAATTCTGTGGGCATGATTCTCATATACCTGTTACTCACATTCACAGCCACTTTAAGATCTCCTTATAGTTATCTCCTAGTATAAAACGCTTCAGTGTGAGAATCAGGCCTTGTGTATGTATGTAAGACTTATAGTTCTGTCTTCCTAACTTGGCTTCAAGTCACTACTGTGACTCTCAATATATATTTAGTACATGCAGTAGGCACCATTTAACTTTCCAAACTAAAATGCATGTTATTTTAGAAGACAATGTAACTTATTCCATCCCTCCAAAATTACAGCCATGTTGTTTTCTAATGTCACTGCAAAACTATGAACTCCCTCCTCAAGGACAGTGAGACAAACTTGCAGTCACTCTTTACACACTTCTTGTTCAGATATCTCATGTATAGCATGTGAATAGGCTCCAGTATAGCACCTGTATGACTAGACAACTCCACTGTTAAAATTCATAAGAAGTTGACAGAACAAAAAATGACAATTTACAATTTCCTGCCTGTTCAAAAGAGTTTATGGATAATGAACTCCACTCTTTTTGCTGGGGCAGAGAAGAGGGAAGGTGAGCTTGCGTTCTGTGCAAGAATTAGCTGCCTTATTACCTGTTGGTTGTATATTATCCTATGATGGTGTGATTTCAAGCGTTAAATAACCGTTGAAAGGATCCAACCCAGTGACAAGAGGTATTTTAGAACTTGAAAAAATACAGAGTAGGTACTGACTCCTTTATATATCCTGAATGTACCTCAAACATGAAATTTTGCTGTTCAGTTCCAGTAAGTCAGTCCTAACTTTGGGTCATCCAATCTCTTTCATTTTCTCATTCCTTGAGAAAGGCCTGGAGAAGGAGAGCCAAACCTGGCTGAAGGTAACACCACTTGGGAAGGGAGTATTTTATATTCCACTCTGCTGCCTGCCACAGTATTGCAAATAATACCTGGGGCTTTGCAGACTTGAGGCACAGATCAGCCCTAGTGTAATAGAGGACAATTCCTGTGAATATAACAAAATATTTTCTGTTTACACTGTGTGTGGGGCTGGACTCCAGTGAATCAAATGTTCCTTCTAATCTCTTGTTCCTAATATTTAACTCTTGACTGGTTATTTACCTACTTCATAAAGTGTGGAATAAACCTTAGCTTCACATTCCCCATCCTGACTAAAGGTAGAGACATTTCTCTTCTTTTAATTTCCTTGTAGCCCGGTTCTGCAAGCCAAGTGGTCTGTGGATAAACTGCGAGTGTTTATTCTAAGTGAAACCGAATTCTCCGTTTTCCTCTTCCTCAGTCAGAATAAGAGAAGTAGCTCTGTGAGCCTTACCTTTAATAAATGGGCAGCATGTTAAACAGACCCTGTTGCCCTTGAGCTAGTGAAATTTGGAGAAACTGTTGCACCAATGCGAGTAGAGAGACTTGTGCTTTATCAGTAATGAGCTGGACTGAACATTAGTCTCCAGCCGCATGCACACATGTGGTTTGTGTGTGTACATGTGTTTTGGAACTTCAAACCAAGTTCTGCTTGATTTACATATAATGGGCCAAACCAAACTTGAAGGTTGGCATTTGAAATGGCGTGGGAATTTGTAGTGCAAGATCCTACTGATTCAAAGCAATCATTTATGCTGACAGCTACAGAAAGCAAATGGATGAAAATTTTTGTATTCTCTATTCCAGGTAGGTGATAATACCCATACCGAAGTGCTTGTCTGTCCTTAGAGATGCTCGTACTCAACTTTTCCTATTACAATTTCTAAGCCCATAAACACTCACTAAAATGACTGCCTGCTTTCTTCTAAGAAGTTGAGAATTCTGGCCATGCACATTCACTTCTGGGTTTTAGGGCCTGAGGGAGCAAAAGGCTGAGAGCAGAGACAGAGTCTCTTTTGTCAGCTCCTTTTGTGGATCCATAATTGGTTTTTGGCATGGAGCAAAGAATTACTTTCCAACCTAGCGTACCATAAGTAAAGGTGGGATGTAAGGGAGGACAAAGACCTACAGCAAAAGAAGATGGAGGAAAGAATGAGAAAGGAGAGCTATGGCTGACAAATATTTTTTCTTGTAAGGCTACTGTGATTAAAAGGTAAAAGTAAAGTTTCTAACAATATGGTAGTTTCTCATAAACAGGGAAGGAATGGTAAGGGAAAATCCACTCATTTGTTAAAGCAAACAAACAGAAAGGCCCAATTTTTTACATCAGTGAAAATTATTGATATCAGATTTTAAAAGCATGTAGGTTGGCAATTTGCTTCTTTTCTCTCCTTTTACTGTTCCTTTCCTCTATTTTTTTCACTTGACAAGAGGTTAAAAACAAAAGGGGGAAAAATATTTTTTCAGTTTGTAAAAACATGAAAACTAATTAGGAAATACTTTCAACACTTTTTCTTAATTAAATGAAAAAAGCAACCATCTCTATTTATAAGGTGTGTGTATATGTGTAACAGTCAGGACTTGAATATAAATTCAGTGTAAGAATTTTCTTTTCTTGGTTTTTGCTCATAAAAGACAGCATTTTGGAAGCTAAATGAACTTGTAGACTTGACTCGATATACAGAAGGCCTCAGAGTAGGCTGCTGAATACTCCAGAAGGGCCAACCTGTATCACTTCATTTTATTATTAGAAGTAAAAACTAAAGACTTTTGGGACTATTGCACGAATGCATGGTATGTTGGGTTTATTCTGAAACCCTTTTTGGATACTCAGTCTCTGGACATCAACAACCAGAAATGTCACAATTCTGTTTTAGCAGGTAAAACTTACCCCTTTCTCCTCCCAAAAAGAAAAGATTCTTTTCTTTTTGAAAAAGAAAAAAAAAATGTTACTTCAATTAAACACGTGTGAACATTTTATCAATTATTTATTATTCAAAAATAAATTTTATTTGAAAATGACTCTCTACTTGCCTTCTGAAAACTAAAACAATATGCTGATTAACTGGCCGGTCAGTTAAGAAGCATAGAACTTTCAGTGTCCAAGCTTTCCGAATGAAAATGTTTGTTTTTAAAAAAAAAAAAAAAGAGAGAGAGAGAGAGAGAGGCAAGCTTATAGTGTAATTTGCTTGTTTGCTCCACTCCCTTGCAGACATGCCCAGCTTCCTCTGTATCTGGCAACTTTCCTGTTCTGTATTCATCAAGCTAATCAATGTGATTGAGATGTTCCTCAGATGAAATCACTGATCTTCAGCCTCCTCCTACAAAGGTTGTAGATTGTACAAAGAGAAGGCTTTTCTTTGCTTTTAAAGTACACAAAATTTACATCGCTATTCTTAATATGCAGCTTTGGCAATGTATTGATTGAAAGTTTTTACACAAAAAATCCTTGCACAAGGAAACTCCTTGTGGTTTTTCCACAGAGTTAAATTAGTACCTGTAAGAAAATTAGCAGACTGAAACCACTGGAGACAGAAGTCTTTAAACTTGCTGGCTATAATATGAACAGTAATAAGAAACCTCTGGCTTGATTCTGTCCCACTCTGATAGAGGCCACCTTAAGGTGAGAGGACAGTTTTATACTCTCATGCTGAAATTATGAGCAATCACAAGGGTGAAGATAATGTTTCTAAGATACAGTAGCCAGTCAAATCCACTTAAAATTTTTCTGAATGCAATCCTTTTGTTTGTTTTTTTGTGACGTTTTGCGGGGAAATTTTTAATCTGTTCTTTGGGGTTTTTGAAATATTTCTGGAAGTGTTCTAACGAGTGTTTTCTTTATTTTCTTTTTTCATGGAAGCTCCTTTTTAATTAGAAAGGGATAAGGAGAAAAGAAGGATGGAGGAAAAAAAAACCAGAATCTTCACCTTCCTGCTTTTCAAAGCTAAAAAGGATGTTAGGATTGGGGATTTTTCCTTCTTTTCTTTGTTTTCTTCTTCTCCTCTCCCAGGCCCATCAAGCAATTCCTTAAGCATTTCCTTTGGACTTCTGCCTTAATGACTCTATTATCTGGTATCTAAAAAAATACCATGCTCTAGTTGAAGCTTTCCTACAGTTCATAGCATCTCTCTCTGCAGTATCTCTGGTAGATTATAAAGGGTGAGATTTTCTGGCAGCAGACACATAAATAAAGTCTCCTTACTCTGTCCTTCTACCTGCTCATGAAACTTTTGGAACTGAACTTTAAGACTGTTTTCCTTCCTGACTAATTCAGTAGAAATTGGCCAACAGGTTTAAAAGTTACTGAAGGGTTTCATAGACAGACTCATAAAGTCACTCACAGTGTGACCTTCTAAACTTATTTTCCTTAAGAGCTGAGGCTAAAAAGAAAGAAACTCAAAGACATTTACAATTTTCCCATTAGAAAGATGACCTTTTATGCTGATCCTATTCAGAATTAAGCCCATTAACTTAGGTAAAAGGTTCCCCAAACAAGCTTGTCTGTTTTCAGGATATGTTCATCCTAAACCTTCAAATTCTAGAAATGGCCCTGCTCCAGCAAAGCACTTAAGCATTCTAAATCAGATACCCTATTATATGGTATGCACATTATTATTGAACGCACTGTGTAAATGAGAGCCTTAAAATGCTTCACTTGAATTAAATGCAGACAAATTTTCCCTCTGGGGATTCCTCCCATGCAGGAGATACCTGCAGCTTTGCATTTTAATCAGTGAACAGTCCAATCCTGCTCCCCTTGAAGTCACTAGCAAAGCCCAGCTGATTCAATGGAAGCAGGATCTGATGCTGACAGAGCAAAATATGAAAAGAGAAAACTAAGAGAACTTATTCCTAGCGGGTGTTGAGGTGAGGACCTGTTACCAAGGAGCTTTTCTCATGTCAGAGTACTGTTCGGAGATGGCACTGCCATTAACATTTCACTACCTGCAAATCAGTAGAAAGTATAACTGCCAATTATAACTTTTGCATGTTTGCATTTCTCCCTCCCACTATTGCATTGTAATAGGGAAAAAAGAGACACAGGGCAGAGGACAATTGGTGAGATAATTGACTTCACAAGGGGACGATGAAAGAGTGGCCCAGTTCAGCGCTGGCTTAAGTATTCCCATCTCTGCTTACATTTGAACTGATCTGATCTAGTCTGTGTGCTGTCAAGGAGGATTGGTGGCATGGCAGCAGAGCTCTTCTCTGAACAGTCTGTACCCCAAGTAACCAACATCCAGAGCACTTCATGGTGCACTACGAGTAAAGATAGAGCCAGAATTGGTGCTCGTGATACCCTGCAAATGATTCCTGTCCTATGCAATGATTTCTTGTTTATGCCTGTGTTACCGGAAAAGAAGTCTGTCTCTTGCCATCCGTCCATGCAAGCAATTGCTTTAATGGGCTTCTGCAGTATGTCTGTGGCTCCTTGCTGACAGCGTAGCCCCAGGGTGCCCGGCCATGCATTACATGGTGAGTTTGCTTGGTACGCGCTGTCCTGGTCTGACTGTTCTCCTGACACGTGAGCCTGGTCTTCATGGTGACTAGGAAATGTCCTTTGCAAATGGCATAGATGCCCTCAAGAGGGAAGATCGTAAGAGATCTTCAGAGTCACTTGGTGTACCCTGGACCTCAGTTTTGATCTCATAGCTGCAAGAATAATTCTTTCTTCACTAGACAGTTTCAAAAGATAAAATGTTTTAGTGATGAGAGGTGCTGAGGTACTCTTAGCAGCATCTGTCCAGATAGATACTTTCATTTGCCTCATTGGAAATCTTACAGCCACAAGCAATATGATACCAGAGCAATCTAGTCTGAATGTGCAGCAAAATGTATAATAATTAAACATACACTCAGAAAAGAAGCATGCTTCTCTAGGTTAAAATATTCCTATAAATATAACTGCAAATGTAAACCATGAGCCAAAGTATATCTGAAAAGCCTGTTGTTGTTTCAGCTTTGGACAGGAAAGCAGGTGTTCTATTAATCAGAAGATCCTAGAGGAAAAGAGACAGTTAATGTAAATCAAAAGGAGTCAGAATAGAGCTTCATGTCTTCAGAGCACAGAGAAGTATGAAGATGTCTCCATATCTAAATTTGGAGCTAGCTGTTGAAAATCTTTTGTGAAGGTATTTATGTTATTGGTGGTTTGGCTGAAGCATGTTTTGGGCAATTAAATAGAATTATTTTGTGCCATCCTAATTGTAAGTTAGACAGGTGGTTTGTGCATGAAACATTTAATTTTCTCAGGGCTCTGTCTGACTTCAGATGATACTATAGATACTATTCTGTGCAAAGATAGAAGGTGATGTAAGGCAAAATGATGGGTGGACTGATGGAGGAACTGAAGAGCAGTATCGCAGTTCTGAATGGTGAAGAAGGGGGGGGGGGGGAACCAACAAAAGTAATAAATTGCCATTTTGTTAGCCACTCCGGTCTGGAGTTCACTGTTAACTGTTTGTATCAGGAAAAACTAGTGTTTGTTTCTATTAGTACCTAATAAATCTGCATTGGTAGGAATGTACTAAAAGCATTTTTTCTCATTTCTGCTCAAAAAGTGCTTAAAAGATTTGCTTACATGAGTAAGGCAAGTATATTTTGTCCCCATAAATAGAAAACAGCTGATCAAAATTTCTACTTAAATGCACGTAATTCCTAATGACTTCAGTAATAGATAGTTAATTGGAGATTGACCTGATTCTCTTCTACCCTCCCCCACTTTTAGATCGCTTTTATCAGAAATGAATACACCACAGTGAGCAGAATGATGCCTTTGTGATACAGAGTAATCTCTTCCCCCCCCCCCACAAGTGTGTGTGTGTGTGTATATATATGCATATGTGTATTTGGTTTAAGGAGGGCTTTTTGTATCTTCTTTGCTGAATTTGCTGACAGCTATTCTCTGGGGAAGGAAAGTATAATTACAGTGCAAATGTGTTTTATGTTCTTTTCTCTAGATTGTGCTAGAATTATGAAACTGTAGTAGAAATTTCATGAAATCGGTGACAATAGAGAAAAACGGTAAGGAGGATGAATTGACTAAAGCAGAATGCATGGGAGAAAGATGGTAAAGCTTAAAAAGTTGAGCAAATGGCCTTTTTTCTGTGGTCTTAAAATCACCTAATAAAATAGTGGTTTATTGCCTAGGTGCACTAATCACTTCTGATTTTAATCATTACATTGTATATACTTTCAAGTGATTTTATCAAGTCTGTAGTCTATTCTCAAAGGTGGCTCAAGAAAATGGAAATCACCTTCACAGTCCATTTGTTTAGCTTCTGCAATGTACTTGAATCAAAGCTGACCACCTCTATAAAGGATGCAGATTGCCAAAATCTATCACTTAAGGCTAATAATCATCAGCAAAATGTGGAGAGTGGTTTATTTCTCTGCTAGGTTTATTATATAGGGCAGTCTGTTTTTAGATCTAGGTTTTTCTATCCTACAAGGGCTTGCAAAGAGCCCTGTTATCAATCACTGCAAGTTACTAGTGTTGCATGTGATGATTTATAAAGTGCAAGTCTGAAGCCATCTATTACATACTCCTAAATATATTTCTATGTTGTCCTGCTCCTTTAACCTACGTTGTYGGCTTGTTCATGGTCTTTTGAACTGCATTGATTGGGCCCCTCTCCTCACAACTTAATAAAGGACCAAGCAGAGCCAGGGAGGTACCCAGCAGGTACTTCTAGGCTCCTGTCAACCCCAGATAGCGAATACCGGGGACTGCTATGAAAGTCTCTCCATCATACTTTATTGTGTATAAAAGGAACTGATGACTCACACTGCTGGCCTGTTTTTTAAAAATCTGTCCTTCTCCAAGTCAAGTGTCAATGTTGTTCAATTAATCAAAGGAAAGACCTACTTTCACAATCAATCCTTTTCCTGTCAAAGAGCATCTTGCTCTTTGTGTTCCTTTTGGGGGAATTGGGATCTATCATAAGTCTCATCCCCAAGAAAAAGGGAGGCTAGTTACTGGCTACAATGTGAGGGCATCAGAGCCTTCAAAGAATGCTTTTAAACAAGCATGAAACCAGTGAAGAGCAAGGTTCAAGAGAGTGCCAGGAGGAAAAACACAGTTTAGCAGCATTCTAGATCATATAGGCTTTGCAGAGGTCAGAGAGGTTTTTGTAGTCATTGAAAAAGGATTATGGGAAAGAAATAAGGATAATAAAGTCCTGTATGTTAATTTCCCCCTGTTTGGAAAATCTGTGTTGCGTTGGTTTGGAAATTCTTGTTTGTTTGCCTGTTTGGCAGCTGGGGAAAATAAAGATCTGAAATGAGAGAGGAGAGCAGCCATTTATTTGAAGTTTTAGTTTCCTGTAGGAGGCTTTGAAGAGCCAGTAGACAGACTTATCTAGTGCAGTTCTGAGACTTTGTAACCATTTTCAGCATATGTTTGAAAGGGAAATCAAATGTTCATGCACAGAATTTGACAGTCTTTTGTATGTGGGAAAAAACAATGAGAGGGAGTGGAATACTGTTCAATTCCTACTCCTTGGTTTCACTCCATCTTGTATTGTATTTGATTTAGGGAACTTTATTGCTAGAAAAAGCTTTTGCAACAATTACGGTAATACGTTTGTATCAACAAACAGCAGACAGGTTTAACCTCAAGAGAAATGCTTAACTAGCTCAAATTGGTAAAGGAGGTTAGATCAGTGCACATTGCATTTATTTTTCCTCCATAGGAGAGTAGACGCATATAGCTAGGATAACTGTGGTAGGCTTGAGCTTGACTATGGAAATGTCAAAGGTTTGCAGGGTGTATCTAATAATACTCCATATGTACCTTTCTGATGATATGTCTAGTGAGATATGTCCTTTGTGAGTCTTTTTGTTTTTTGCTGGTGTATAAAGGAAGGGATTTACTCCCAGTTTTAGGTTTTATGCAGTATGGATGACTGCAGTTAAAGAACCTGTTGGCACAAAAACATAAATGTGTGGCATAAGGCTAGGAAGGAGACTGAAAATATCTCATTATGTGAGAGCTGGGAGCCACATGCATGACTGCATGAGTCAGCAACACGCCCTGATGGTGATGAAGCTCTAACCACAAACTGGAGTGCACTAACGAGAGCTGTAATGAGGCCACATCTGTGTCTATTGTCCAAAAGTGGGTTCAGTTTGGGGTTCCCTGGAACAGGATGTTGACAAACCAGAGCAGAGGCAGCAGAGTCTGGAGCAGATGTACACAAAGGTTCTGGGGCAACGGGGCTTGTTCAGCCTGCAGAAGAGGAGGATAAGGAGGATTTAAATGATGTCTGGCATTTAAAGGAAGTGGAAGACAGAGCCAGATTCTTCTCAGAGGTGCCCAGCAAAAGGATAAGAGTCAACAACCACAAGTTGCAGCTATAAAAATTTTAATTTGGCTTAAGAAAAAATTACTTATGGAGAGAAATGTTAAACGTCACCCAGGGAAGGGGTCATCATTTCCTGGTGAGGCTGTGGAATCTCCATGCTTGCAGATTTTCAAAACTCATCTGCTCAAAGTCCTCAGCAACACCATCTAAGCTGGAAGTTAGTCCTACTTTGAGGAGAAGGTTGAACTAAATTATCTCCAGAGATTCTTTACAAATTTAAGCATTCTGTGATTCTACAAACTAACTGAACTGAGCCAACACTACACTGCCTGCATCCTCATTTTGGAGGAAAAAAAAAAAAGCCTGCTTCCTCATCTCAGCTTTTCCTGGAAGCCTCCAGTTTCTGCAGTGCAGTTACAGAAGCTGAGATAAAAGAATGTCTGGGCTTGATCTGTTCCCCACTCACCCCACCATTATCGTTAATGTATAACAGTGACCATTTCTTTTCTCTTTTTTTCTTTCAATTAAAAAACAAAAATCTGCATGTAGGCTCAGGTATGCTAAGAAACATACTGAATTAAAATGCCCTCAATTGCCATAAGTAGAAAGAAGTCAGCCCATTCAGTATTGTGCTTTAAATGCTTATTGAATGCTTTTGAATTCTTATCTATTGCTACAAGTTTGGGGGTTGATGAGCAAAATGAGTAAAATGTATCCAGAACACATTGTACCTGTGTAAAAACTCTTACGTTGATCTTGTGTTGTCCATTTTCATAATTTCTGTTAATTATTGGCCTAGTAAATGTTTTCTTTTTCCATTTCTTCCAGCAGACTTCTTCCAAGTGTCTGAAAAAATTTACGCTTTTAATACTAGTCTTTTGCGATGGTCCAACTTTTACAGCAGATGCAAATAACTAGAGCAGTATTTCTTTCTCTTACTAGAAGTTTTAAGTACTGTCAGTATAATAATTATGTTGTAATACTTGGGTTATAAGAATTAATTTTGTTTAACATCATGATGTTTTTAATATTTTTTACAACATTATTGTAGTAGACCATTTGAACTACAGCAAAACAATTTTACTCTATGGAGAAAAAAGTGGAACAGGTGATGAAAGAAATGTGAAAATAGTCGCTAACCTCTGAGCAAGAGCTGAAAGGAATTACAGGAACTCTGTGTCTCTAAAACTGTTACAGAGTCCCAGTTATTCACTATGTAGGAGTTAAATCAGCTATTACCTCTTTAAAAATGCATTTGGATTTGCTGTTTCTGTCATTATTGAATGTGGCAGTAGACAACCAGTAGTGTTGTAAAAATAGAGGGTCACAGAACTTAGCAAACAGTCGTAATTTGGAAAGTAAAGAATTGTGCCTTGTGCCGACTGGACTGAGGCAGAGTGTTGGCTTGAGCTTTAATAACATGGACCTCGATTCAGATTTCATAAGTCTGGGTAGGATATGCATCTTTTGAACACATTAAGTCTGGTTTTGATCTCATTCAAAGTCAATGGTGGTTATTTTCGTAGTAATTAAAGTGAGGATTTTACCTGCAATAGTCTTCACATACTGAATTTAACCTTCATTTCTGAAAGCGTTGATTAGCATTTAAACCAGGTGAGGTTTATCTCTCTACCCATCATTGGCATTCTCTGTGAGTAATGTGTACATACATGCAGTATCGAACTGTATGAACACAGGTATGATTCTTCTCAGCGTGGAGTTCAGTGGTGTCTTAATTACTTACAGCCTATTGAGATTAAAGCAACAAGATCCCTTTTGTGTTAAACAAGAAGCTCACATTCTTTACTGATGAGCTGTTCTCCTCTTTCCCTCTTGATGATCACAGGCAACATTTCTTAAAAACAACCCCCTCCGCTCCCCAGAAGAAAGCCTTTGTAACTTGTGGTTGACCTAATTGTGCAACAGCAGTGCTCTTACTGCTAAGCAAGGGGGATCCGGGGGATGGAACTAATTCAGGCTTTGCAGATTCTGCAACGTGCTGTATGATGTAGGTAAGCGGGAATGCAGGACGCTGGTGGGCACTGTCTCATCCCAGTTAGAAATGAGATGTCACACATAAATTTGAGTATGACTTGGAGACTACAAACCAAATTGCACTCCCCTTGCAACATAGCACCCCACCTGAAGCCAGTGGACTTGGTTACCTGTTACTGAAGGAAGAGCTTGGTATTTTTGTGTGTTTAGAAATGGACAGTCTTCTGAGCTACAGCATTGTTTTAGCAATGCATTAATGTATCTGTGGCAATCATTATTTGTGTGTCCAATCCTGAAGTACTTGTTTAGTATTCTATGCCTTACATGGATATTTTTTGCCTGCATAAGGTCTTGAAGATCAGAGACCATATCTGAAATCTTCTTAGTGTAATGACAGAGGAGAGAGACACAAATGCTGGGATTCTTCTACCAACAAATAACCTCAGTCAGCTGCCATCACACTGTGCTCAGTGTGTGGTGTTTTTCTGCTTCTCCCTCTGAAGAAAATTATGCAAAAGTTGCAAGGCAGAATCTCATCTACTACTACACATTAGCCAGTTCTCTGTGTAAAAATAGGGAAGGTATGAAAGATATTTTCTGACTCCCAGAGTCAGGACCACTCAGTAAGTTGAGCTAGGGTTTTTTTCATGTCATGTATCATTACCTTGTAAACTGTGTGCTCGTGCAACCCATCATCTTCAGTTCGCACTGGTGGAAACTTAATGAAGAGTATAGAAGGAAGAATAGAGTCTTACTTAATCTACCTAAGGATGTCTCCACTTTAGAACAATGGTATTTTCTTGCTGCTGTAAGCTGAAACAAGGTTGTTAACATGACGTATGACTTTAGTGCTCATGTTTTATGTGTGTACTCTCATGTTCAGGTGAGTAGTAGTGGAAATCTACTTATTCATTGTACTAATATCACAAAGTATATAGTGAACTGCTTTGACAAATTGATAGACTTGAAGAGAGGGAGATGTTTTGATTTTGTGTGAATTATTGAATAGAGAGATTCCTTTCTATATTGCTGTGCTTCAGAATAGAATTGCAGTTTAAGACATTGAATAAGGAAGATCTGCCATTGGATTGAATGATGCAGCTAGAGAGATCCAGAGCTAATGAATCAGTTCTCACGTAGACCCTGATAATACGAGAACTGGTTTTCATTTTGTTTGTTATTATATGGGAAGAAGGCGTGGGCAGGGGCTCTGCAGTTGAGCTTGCTGGATAAAATCAGTAAGAGAGTTTTGTTACTGCAATAGGCTAATAGGGTTGTGTGACCAAAAGGGACTAAATTCCTGACTGGGAAGGTGCAAGTTCTTCTATATCAGAAAATACTTGCAGGCAGGAGAGAAGAGGATCAGGAGATGAGAGAGACAGCTCAGGAGGAAAAACCTGCCATCCCAGTGTCAGGGACTGGAAGTAGGTAATACGTTACAAATCGTTGCCCCAGCTACACGTGAGGCTCATTAATGGCATCCTGGGGACAACAGATGTGGCCTTTATTATATAGAGGTCTCTTTGCATCAAGGTATACTGCATTGTGCATTACTTCGAAACTTTTCAAGTGCTCCTACTCTCTAAATTGCTTTCTTTGCTATACCATATCTCACTATGTGCTATTTTTAACATATTACAGCTTTTACTAACATTTTGGTGGTGGGTTGTTGTTGAGGTTTTTTGTTGTTTGTTTCATTGAAAACCAAGCACTATACACTGTTGTCTGTCTGTTTACTGTGTATTTTTGTGGCTGTGTACTGCTTGGTGATTAATGTCAAATAATTCTTATTTTTTCTTGATGTTGGTGTTTTCCTAACTATTATTCTGTCATGAACATACCATAATGCATTCAGTGACATGTRCTTAGTTCTTTTAATTGATATTTTTAGATGAAACAATCTCTTGGTTTAAATCTGGAACCTAGAGCTAATGTCGTAGAAAATAAGGTCAAAGAAATCAAGTAATGTTCCTTCCAAAGTCACAATAGAGTCTTTGTATCGTCTTCCATCATTAATATTGATGCTTGACAGCACTTACAACTTTAATTATATTTGTAACCCTATGAATTTTATTGCTTCTGCTGTCAGAAATCAATTTCAGAACTTAATGGCATCTTGTAACCTCAGTCAAGGAGAATGTTGGTTTGATTTTTATTTTAATTTTACTCAAAGCTTCACTGCTAAAGTGCATCTTAAAAAAATAATTTCTATGATACATCTTTTTCCTCTGACTTAAAGAAAATACTTCTGTATATGCAACATAATACAGATTTTTTTTTCTTCCCTATTGTTTTTACTGGCCTGTCAATTCATATATACTTCAAAAACTTACAAATTCTGACCCTACAAACAGCTAAGTGTATGCTTACTCATAATCATGCTTAGAGACCTGAGACTTCTCCTATAATTAACGTCTGCCACAAGTGTTTGCAGGATCAGGCCATAACGTATGTTGTTTAATCTTCCTTTTGCTTATTGAGGTTGAAGAAGAGAATGGAGCACATTCATAATTCCAAATAAACATTCATATTAGTCTTTATTGATTCCTTTTGATCAAAAGAAGTATGTTTGGGCTTGATTCTGTCTTCAGTCCCTCTGAAATTATTGACATTGTTGGGAGTTCCCCTTTAATGGCATAATTACAGGATGAAGTCCAGATTTATACATTTGCTAAGGGAAATAACAAAATTGTATTTTTCACAAAAAAAACCAAGCAATTAGCCGATAGGCACCAAATTAAAACAGCATGAAAAAATTTTACTGTGTCTGATCATGTCTCATCACTTGCAACTTTAACAGAGTTAAAGGTAAACATGGAAAGGTCATATCCCTTCATCTCCTTCCTTATAAACRACTGAAAAATGGAAAAGGTTCTGCTTTGTTTTAAGCACGATAGTGTCTACTTTTCTATAACACTTTTTAGTTGATTTTCTATGCTTTGCAAAGAAGGTGGTTGTTATTCTCCTCACTTAACACAGAGGAAATTGAAGAGTGGTGAAATAGTGATTTGCCCAGTGGGTCAGCAGTAGATCTAATTTACCAGTTCAGTATCCTAATTGGAAAATGCTGCCCATTTTTACCTCATTATAGACTTCTTATCAGAAATGTCATGATGTATCTGCCAGCATGTAAGAGGAATAATAAGATTATGTCATCAGAAGTGGTAATAGGAGTGAATTTTTTTATAGCACATCATTTAAACTTTGGTTTATTGTTGAGGTTGAATTTTGTTTCTGTCTTTGGTTTTTTGTTAGTTTTTATTTATCTCATTCCTACCAGCTCAGTTAAATTTACCTTTCTGGCCTTTAATTCCCCTTGAAGGCTCCCATTTCTCTAGTTCTCCAAGAAGCTGTCCCTGGAGAATTGTTTCTTCAGAGAAGGAAACAGATTTGATATGAATGTTATAAAACCAAAATTTTACAGGACAGGCAAGGCAAGCCACATTTCTAAAAGCAAAGAAGGACAAAATTTTATCATTTTGCAAATCATCTTTATCATGTATATAAATATTGAGCTCCATCCTACTGTTTCTAATGGAATTAATGTATTTTTCTCCAACTACAAAGGAATGTATGTTGTAGAAATATCTGAAACTGATGAAATCAATGGCAAAACACCTATTGAGTTCAGTGGGTTCAGGATCTCACTCTTGGTGGTTTGATTTATTTACTAGTGAGTTTCAGCTAACTTTTTTTTTTTTGCTATATTTCATTCAGAGAGCCTGCTGCCTGCACATGATAATATTTATGTAGTTGATGATGTGGTTCTGGAGCTGTCAGAGGTAGAAGAAACAGCATCAGAAAGCAGCTGTTTTGCATCTGAGGACACCACCGAAGACTCAGGTGTCGTGAGCTCCCCATCAGATATTGTATCTTTGGATTCGCAAAATGACAGTATGAAGCTGAGAGACAAGTGTGTCAATGGCTTCATGGACTCCGCTGAGGCAGACACGACGTATGGCAGAGACGTGTGCCCTGTCAAGAATGCCTACTGTGAGAACATGGGATCTGACAGTGCTCCAGAGAGGTAAAAATCCATTTGCAACCGACTCTTTGAGAATATCTTGCATGTCCCCCTTGTAGGGGGAATCACTTAACAAAATCAATGTCTTCTACTTTCTTCTGCCCTTTCATAAACCAATACCAATGCCAAGTGACTCCTCCCGATGAAAAAGCTCAGTGCCAAATCCCCTCCAGTGGCATACTTGTAGCAACAGGCAAAGGTCACTTTTCTGTTTGAACTTGTAGTTACATTTCTTGCACAAGGCCACTGCCCTCCAGAGTTAATTTTTCCAAGAAGTCTGAAATAATTTTGTTAGAGTTTGGTTTGTTCTGTAGTACTGATAGCATATGAGGTACTTAAAATTTTACTGTATGTTGATCTAGAAAAATTACATGCAGGTACAATTTAGGATTTGATTTATGTTTGTGTGTGTTCATATATGTTCAACCGATGCTAATCTCCACTGCTGTTATACCTATGGTTTTCTTTTCAGCATATTCCCCCCTCTTTTTTTTTTCATAAATAAACATTTTCCTGAAGTTTTTGCAAGAAAATACAAGAACCTGGAATTTAACTGGAAACTGCCTGCAAGCACAAGTGACTCTGACACTGTTTGTTTGCCAAAACTCACATAGCTGGTGGCAGGGCTGCAAAGGGAACCCAAAATTTATAGGACTTTGCAAATACAAACTGGCCAGATAGGAAGCTGTGCCTCTAGCAAGGAGGGTGGCCTGGTGGTACTGACAGGGATCCACTCTGTGTGACGCTGCAGGGTCATGGGATAGGGGCCAGAAATACCTCTGAATTCTCAGTTGACACAAAGTCTGTGCTTTCTGGTCTCTCTCCATTCAGCTGCTAATCTGTAGCCCCTTCATAAGAGTATGTATCATGACCTAGTTATTTCCTTCCACACATTTCTGAAGGAGAACTTCATTTTGGATCATGCAGCAGGGGATGAATTAGGCCAAAGTCAGTATTTACCCTATTGGAATGATCTCAGGGCTTTTCTTTTCCCATCAGTGTCAACAGGGACAAGGTCAAGTCTCATTTAGATACTTGCTTAACAATGCATTCTTCCCTGTGGTTTGGCCTTTTACAATTTCTTAGATCCTTGTGCAGTGTCTATATGGAGGCTTATATAGGCTAGACTAATGTAGTAGCTACAATTAACATTCCAGACCTGATCCAAAAAAAGCAACCTATTAATTTCAGTAGACATAGATCAGGCCTTGTAAGATAATTAAGCAATCCCAACTTTCCTCAAAACTGCAGGATCCAAACTGGAAAAAACACATGCACATCCAGGAAAAATAATAAAAGTTACCATAATGTTCAATAAAGGCATCAAAGCAATACCCTATAAGAACACTCCTAATCAGTGGAAAATATTTTGGACTTGTTCTGTATTTTAGTGCAATAAGCGACACGCTAGCTCTTGAAAGTCAGTGTTTTCCACATCTTTCACATCAGTGAAAGATAGACATTTTTTTCATTGCATTGAGATTTACCTTTGCTCCACAAACATACAAAATTTTTAATAATAGCGTATGCACAGTACAGACAAAGGGACAATGAGACCAAATATGCCCTTAGCAACTTTGCACATGACACTGACTTGGGGGAATGCTTCACGGGCTGGCGGGCAGGATGGCGATTCAGAGGGATCTTGCCAAGCTGGAGGAATAGATGAACAGAAGCCTCACAAGGTTCAGCAAAGACACTTGTAAAGTCCTGCATCTGGAACAGAATAATCCCATGCGATGGGATAGGCTCGGGACTGGTTAACTGGGAGCAGCTGCCCAAAAACAGAGCTGGGGCTCCTAGTGGACAAGTTGCCCACTGTGTCCATCTCAATGAGTGTCCAGCTGTGAGTTGGCTGTGCGCCCTTACAGTGATAAAACATGAGCACAGTGATGAAGGGTAATGCAGCGTATTGGGCTGCAAGAGCACAGCTATCACACAAGGGAACTGCCAGAGAGGTTGAGAAATCTCCATGCTTGGAGATTTTCAGAACTCAACTAGACAAAGCCTTGGACAGTCCCATCTAACTTTGAAACTGGCCCTGCCTGGAGCAGGAGGTTGAACTAGATGGCCTTCAGGGGTAATTTCTAAGCTAATTTTTTTCTGTGATTTTTATCATTCTAAATATTCTGTGTTTTTCTCATGTCTCCATAATTAAAGAGGAGAGTTTTTAGGCAGAAATAGGAGGCAGTTATTGTCATTCAGAGTGTGAGATTATTTTTCATAAACTGTGGGGTTTTTTTAGGCTCTGGGACAGCAAAATTATTTCAGATCAACTTTAGGGCGTAGCAAATCGAATTTGTGACTGATTTTAGTCTTCTGGCAGCAACCATTTAGACTGCCACAACAGAGATGCTGATAGTATTATCTTTTAAGTGTTTGTTCTGAATGTGCCAGCAATGTTTGGAACTAAATCCCGTTCCACTCCTAACCTATGTTTGTAAACAAACCAGCTTTGAAAATTGTGCTCTTTTAACTCTTTTTGAGGTCAAATTGCTAAGTTTTCAAAAACCACTTCCTAAGTGCAGAGGGAAGAAAACAGGGATTTTTTTTAAAACCTATTTGTTTTAGGTAAAAAATATTGGTAACAACCTATATATTTTTAAGCCTATTTAAAAATGAAAATCTTGTTTTAGTGGGGTTTGAATCAGTTCTGAGTACAATTTTGAGCATAGCCAAATCTGGAGAACATCAGTTTCAAAGTTTTGCTGTCTTAGCCCCCCCAGCCCACTGGTAAAATCTTTTGGGAGCTCTGAGATTGTATGGGGTTCTTCTGATGAACAGGGATTACCTTCAGGGCCAAACCAACCTTCTGAATCCCCAGTCAAGTTAAAATGTGTCGTTCATGTGAGTAACTGATATCATGCTATACAGAGTTTTAAGTATGTTTCATAAGCTACAAAACTTCAAGGAAAATTATACATGTAGTTTAATAATTCCTTATGTTCTGCCAGTCCACGTACTAAGATCAAACTCAATTCTAAAAGGAAGATAAAGATATTTGGAGAACATGGCATGACTGAAAGTAACAGTAGTTAGCAGCAATGAATCAAGTGTCCTCCTTGAGTCTGAGCTCCACTGAAGCCAGAAATTTCATTTAGGGACTAACTGGGACCAGTGTACAGAAAAAGGTTAATAAAAGTAACAGAGATATTTAGCTTATCATTGTAAATGGTAAAGCTGACTGAAATCTGGGCTTAGCATTGTCCTGTGAAATAACTAATTCAAGCATTTCTAATTCTTTATATTAAAAACATATACTGTGTGAGTAATAAAAAGTACTATTAAAGTAGAAGCAAATAATATTTAGAGGGGGACAATGCTTTAAAGAAAGCACAAGTGCTATTTTGCAAGTGCATTGTGAAGAACCACAGTGAAGAGAAGATTCAGGTCTAAAGGTCTTATGTAGGTTTATTCCAGAGGTTCAGTCTGTGCGCCAAGGGATCATCAAGAATATTTTGCCGTGATGCTTACTTCGGTTAATTGTGTATTTATTTTTAATTGATTTTTCTGGAATTGTATAAGCCTGGGTGGTCTCTGTGTAGCAGAATTGCCTGACAGCCATAGAAAATCACAGAAGAGAATTTTGGCCAGGGTCTGCACCTCACTCCTCTGCTACTGAAGTCGAGGAAAGCTGTGAGCACTTAAGGGTACACTCTTCAACATGCAGTGGATTTGTCTGTTCATAGCAGCGTAATAACGTGGCGAGATCAGAAATTGCCCATAGCACTGGCTTTGCACACGCAGAGCACAAAAGCAGAACAGAGATTTACAGAAGAAGCCCTCCAATTCCAGGGGTTTCCAACCAGGTCTTCCCACATGCTCTTGTCTTCTAGTACATGGAGCAACTGGCAGGCATATTCTTCTTTTTATTTTGTTTTGGGATATTTTGTTTAAGTAATTGTAATCCAAATATGCATAGATAGGTAGAGCATCAAATCAAATGTCAAAAGACTTTAGGTCTGCCCTTGGCTTTGCCTCTCACCTATTACACTGCCTCTGTCTCCCTCTGCCTCTGATATTCCCTGCAGCTGCTTATTGTTTTCACACAGCTATCGTATCTCATGGTATGTTTGTGTAGTGCCTGGTAGAGCAGGAGCCTCATCGCAGCTGGAGGTGCGAAGGGCTGCCACTGTATGAATAATTGACTACGTGCAACGTTTGACTGTGAACGTTTTAATATTAACTGCTGACTGAACGCTGTTCAACATGGTTTTCTTTCTTCATATCCTTCCTTACAGCTGATATCTTTGCGTTATGTATCTGTTCAACAAATTTTAATATATAGTGTTAAATGAGTAACAAGAAAACCACAGAGAAGCTGAAATGTTACTTACGTAGCAGTAAACACATCTCATGATCTCACACTGTTGCAACTCCTGTCCTCCCATACCCCCTCCTTTCCCATCCCATGTATGGTGTCATCATGCAAGCTCCTTGGGGCAGGGATCAGTCAATTTTATATGCCTATAAAGCATCATGCACACTTACTGTCTGGAGCTGTATAAGTAATTACACATTAAAAATTATGTTAAAATAATATTATTAGGAATGCTAAGTCACGCGCTCAAAGATAGGTAACATTAATATTAAAGCTGCCTGTGTAACGTTAATTTTCCCCCCCTTTGTGCAGTATGATAAAGTTGGTAGTTATGTGATCACATTCTGTTTTGTTTTATTTTCTCTAGGTTTCAGAGCTCAATTAATGGAATAGGTATACCACAGTTTGCTCTCAGTTCAAACTCTGTTCTGGAGACAGGACTATTTAATTTYCTCTTGGTTTTTCTATCTTACTCGTCACACTAGTATCCATGTGCCATACAGACTGTAATTTCTCCTCGCAGTATTCATGTGAGCTGAAAAGGTGGTGTTGCTATTTTAGAGAGGAGAGTTGAGGCACAGAGAGTCAAGACAGTCCAGTGACCAGTTAGACCACACACGATCCATTTTTGCAGAGAATTAAGCATTATATAGCACTTCAGGTTTCAGAATGGACCTCTCCGTGTCTTCCAAATGCTGTTCTTGGGATTCATTTGACCATTTTGGCTCAATAAAAATAACAGAATAATGAGGATCATGATAAAAATTGTCACGCTTGGACTGCCACCTAGGAAAAAGGTATAATTTCCCAAAGGTGTGAGCAACTGAAATTAGGGTTTTATAGGTAGCCTTAATAGTAGGTGGTTCTGTCAGCCTCACACAGAGCAGTACAAACATTTTAAATCATAAAATATCTTTAATTTAATTTCTTTAATTTATTAAAATATTTTAAAGTATTTTTAAATGTAAAAGGAATATGCTTGTTATAAAGGTAAATAAATACCGCATTATAGATTGTGACTTGACTGGGAAAAAAGATAAATACCTTTCTGAGGTCTTGATTTACTCCCATAATTTACTGTTCTGGTAGACAGGAATGAGGAATATTTTTTCAGGTAAAGTTAATTGAGGGCATGGGGGGGGGTCCTTACTTCAGTCACTTAATGTTCTTGATATAGGTAGGGAGAATCTCATATTCTCTCTTTTTCTTGACAGAATTTGTTACATTTGGCTCTGATTCTGGTAGCCAAAGCTATTGTGAGGAGAAAGAAAAGGATCTTTCTTGTTAGCAACCTGAGAAATATTTGCTGTTTGTTATAAAACTTCTAGTTTTTTGATGACTGAGTTTAAAACAAAATCTGTTGAAAGGATAGAGGTAGATGAATTTTTTTCTACTTAATTTTGAGTCCATTCAAATTCAAAAGTTACAGGGTTTTGTATTTCACTTAGGAAAGACAGGAGGGAAAGAGAAGTTGGTAGTTGGAGGAATTTAATGATGAAACTGGTCACAGGAAGAAAAATATAATACTGCATGGAGAAAGGCAGACAGGAAGGAAAGACAAAAACTCTAGAGAAAAATAGCAATGTATTATATATAATGTATATGTGCGTGTATATGCACAAACCCGTTCTATATAATTACCTGTCACAGCAATCTTTGGAAAAGATGGGAAAGATTTATTCTGTTGTTTCTACATAGGACAGGTTTTATTTTAGCTGGGTAGACATGTGTTTTACTTTATTGAAAATAGGAATGTACTTTTAAGGGGAAGGATGGAAGAGAAAGGGTTAAAGTAACAGGGAGAAGAACTTCAGGGATGAAAAATTACTTAATTAGGACCCAGATGTCTAACAGATTTGCAAGCCTCTGTTTCTTATACAGTTTTGCTAATTTCCTTCCTTATCTCTGGCTTTCCCTTTCCCTTTGTCCCAGAAAACTCTTTACAATCTGGACATTTTCATGCACTTTTTTGCTGGCAGATGTTCGTGTAGGGAAGATACTGATGATGATATGGTTAAGTAAAAGATATTCACAGACATTAGAGCAAGAATCCAGATTAGCCTTCCTGTTAAATTCATCCACGGGAAAAATGCCTTATACTTTGGAACTATAGAATATTTTACGTATTAGGGAGCAGATTCAGTTGCTAAAGGTGTAGTGTTGGGTTCCAGGAGAGAAAGATTCTCGTCCTTGCTCTTTCTCATATTTTTCTGTGTAAACCAAGAGATATTATTTAAGCACACTGTGCTGGTTTTTAACATGCAGTGTTATTTCTCAGAGGTGATATTGCTGAATTACAAGCTGATCCATGTTAGTCCAGTTTATTGGTTATTGCTGGCCTTGTGGGCAATCCTGTCTGTTGCCTTTTCCGTTGTGAAGTTGCTGCAAGAGCCCCATGTGTGGAGGTGGAAGAGTGGGGGCATTTTTCTGGCTGATAGAAATTGTAAGCTGTAGCTTACAGAGTCGATGAGAGGACCCTGAGACTGACATATGTCTGGGGGCTCTGAAAGCTTAGATCACCCTGCTAAGTAACAAGCTTAGAGATTTCTAGCATTAAGGCTCTCAAAAACACAAAGCAATGCTATAAATATGCAAAACCATTTTCATTTGCTTTCTGTTTAGGTTTTTGACCAGTAACCACAAAGAAGATATATAAAAGAACCATAAACTTAGCTGCTGCTGAAATACTGTTTCATTTTCCTCCTCATCTATGTCTGCAAGTTTGTATTTTAATCAGGTGGTATTATATCTGAAGGCAGTACTGGACCTATATATTCTAGGACTGGAAAACAGATTAATTCAGTCTGTGATGATTTTTATTCAGCTCAGATATAAATGCAATCTAAAGACCATTGTAAGTATGATTCTATCCAACAGAACTCAAAACAGAACATAAGCTAAAAAACTTGGTATGGCAATGATATCTGTACCTTGCTCTCAAAAATGTGCAGCTTTTTCTTTTGTCACTCAGTCAAGGACATAAAAAGGAAGGTTATGTGGCTTTCAAACAGAATATGACTCTTGACTTTTTCCTTTCCCTGCTTGCTTGCCACTTGCAGAAATCTTACTTCAAAGACAAGACTTTGTTATCTAACCAGTCCTAAGTGGGATGTTCTTTCCAGTACATTAACAGTCTACATTATGGCATTTTAATGGGCTTTGGTCATATGAAGCTAGCACATTAAAACTTTATCCTTAAGTTCACAGGAGGCAGCAGAAGAAGAGGATCTCATTGGTCAAGTCATAGCTCAGGGTATCAGAAAGTCTGCCACTTACACTAGCTGCTGATCTGCAGCCATTATAGAAAACAGAGAAGAAACAAAAGAGAGAACAGAAAAAAAACAGAAAAGAGAACAAAACAGAGCAGAGAAGACAGAAAAGAGAAGAGAGGAGGAGAGGAGAAAGAAAAGGAAAGAAAAAGGAAAAAGTCGTCTAGCCTAAAAAAAGGAAAGGTTGGAAAAGTGGTCCCTAAGGCTTTGTAAATTATTGACTATTGTGAAAAGCAGTTACCTCCACTTTTGAAGAGTACTTTGCTACATCAATCAAAAAAACAAATCTGTGAACTCTTTGAGATTATTCAGTGTCATCTTTGTGACCTGGCTGAATAGAAAGCCATATTCAAGAAGGATGAACTTTCAGATATACTTTCTTCAATTTAAATACATTCAGCATCAGTCTCTTTTTCTAACATCCACCATGATACACACCAGTGAGAAGCATTTCTCTATCCAGCACTTAGGCAAGAGGAGAATAATGTGGATCTGTTTTGCAAAGGAGGAGTTTGGGTACATACAGGTGGATTCCCCAGTACCAGACTGCAAGCACTGTCAGAGCTGGGAAAGGAGCTCTGAAAGTGCTCCAAAGCCCAATCCATGCTAACCACAGTATCAGACTTCCATGCTGGGCACAACGGCTCTGTCTGCCCTTCATAGCTAAGAACAAATTTACAGCAACCCTCTTCTCAAGTCTTTTGATATAGTGAACATGAGACTCTAGAGTAGGGCTCAGTTAACTTGAGAGATGTCTCCTGCCATTTCATCTTGCCTGCAGCCACTCTGGGAGGACCTGGGTCTCCCCAGGGTCTACGTTCTGTAGTACGTCTACCAGCCCCATACAGGTGTCTTGAATACCCCACAGTATTTCAGATGGCCCTGAGTGCCTGAGTTTAGGCAACTGAATCTCTTCCTCAGTCCCTTCACTGCAGTTTACATAGCTCTGCACTGTGCTTTCTCAGTTATGCTGGGATTATAAGGCTCTCTACCTCTGGTACTACACACAAGGCTTTCCAGAACTCTTGGAAAATGTGCTTTCTTCCAAAAGGACTTGGGTCAATTTTATCATTTGCAGAGCTGTTTGAAGTATAACAAAATGCAGCTTCTCTGATTACTATTCTGATAGCTTTTTAACTGTTTTTGATTTATTTTTAATGCGGATTTCCAGGTAGGTTCATCAGAGATTTTTCCTCTCTTGCTTAGAATGTAAACTTTCTCATAAACGGCTGTCTCCCGTGGCCTTAATTTGACAAAATGCTGCTCTAAGTTTCATTTTGTCTCCAGCTGAGTGAACGACTGCAGAGGAGCAATTGTGTTGTAGCCTGAGCTCGATGGAGCACTGAAGGCAGTAGTTTAGTAGTCAGTCTGCTCAGTTCTGTGCTTATGCACAAATCTCTGCTAATCTCCGTAAGTAATAAGTGAGCAGGCTCTCAGGAGCCATGCACGTTGGCCATTTCGAGCTTGTGCTAAATGCTCCCCAGTGCTTTATTTTTAGTGCCTTGCGTTTTACGAGAAAAGCAGCCTAAAGGTTATCAAGTTCTTCCCCGAGTCAAAAAAAGTATGTGTGAGAAAATGCCACTGATAGTGTTTATCCAGAATGTAAAACGTGGTATCGGAATAAGTCTTGTATTTTTCTTGGATTCTGGCCAAAACAGAGCTGTCAACAAAAGAAAAGTGTATAGGGTCAGAAGGGAAGAAGCCTTTGAAAAAGAAATTAGAGGCCCTTTTGTTTTCCTTTTCCAAATACTGTTGTGTGAAAAAGTCTTTTTAGGTGTATTTATATACCATGTGAGCTACTGGAAACTACCAGACCTTCACCTCACAAAACACTATCACTCTGTATATTTTAAATTCTTGATGCTAAGGATTTCAAGAAGAGCTCTATGGCTGATGTATACATGCTGGCTCGCTTTTTAGGTGAGTTTGGAGATGAATTGAGCAATAGCTCTTTTAGGGATTTGGAAATGCACAAGAAAAGGTCTGTTTTTTTCTGAAGCTCCCTGTGTAAGAGAAAATTAAGAATCCTTTCATTTTCACCGCGTTGYTCTCTTTTCCTCAGAAAACTTCTATGATTTCGATATCATTATCCCAATTGTCTAGATAAGGAGATTGAAGCAGAGGTTGAGAAGCAAATTATGTATAGTCACTGCACAGCTGCACAGAGGGTAATGAAAAAAACCTCTGCTGACTGTTGTACCCATCAAGGAGAAGATAATTTTGCTATAAGGAATCATTAAAAGGTTTCCATTGATTTAAGGGAGGAAAGAGCTGGTCAGTGCAATGAACCCATACTACATGTTTGGACCCAGGAATCCCTGCTCCTAGATAAATACCCTATAAAATTCTCAAGCCGTAGGTTTCATTACTTCCTGGAGAATGCCCAACCTTGACAAGCCTAGTAATACAGAGTTTGGCTGTATTGTAGAGCACTGGTGCAATAGACAAAAACATACAATGAGGTACCAAAAAGATGGTGAGCTGGCAGGGCCTTCATGAACTTCAGTCTCATTCTCTGATAGGTATAGGCTTACACATTTTTCTTCCGAGGTTTTCTTAAGTGTCATTCAAGCACCATAGCCTAAAGCACCTTCTGCACAACAGCTTAGAGAATGAGTTTCAGTGCACATCCGTACTTTGCTTCCGGCTACGGGCAACTATCCCCCAAGACCATCTTTGCAAAGCAGAATGCAGTATTTGCCTTCCACACTGGATAGACGTGTTTAGCTGTTGTGCAGTTGGAATGATTTTCCTCTCGAAAACACTTTCTTTGAGTTTGGGAGTAAGTTGTTTTAAAATGCACTTGTAGGAAAACAAGTCTTTTTTTAATAATTTTATAAAACTTTGCACTGCAAAACCAATATAAAGTTGGGTTGGTTCTTTTCTGCCACCTTCAAGTTGAGAGTTTTGTTTGCCAAACTTCTGCAACAGTCCCGATGCTGCAGTAAGCTTAAATCTTCTTGTCAGTTTGTTCAGATGAGTGATCTCACTGGGTGGTGTGTGTGTGTGTATACTTTAGGGTACAGTAGGATTAAAGTCCCTGTTGCCTCTTTTGAAGACTTCGGCTGATTTGTGCCTTCCCAGTTTTGGAAGATTTCCTTGCAGGTGTGGTTTACTGTTTTTATTGACCCAGCATACATGAACTCACCTTTATAAGTTCAAGGGAGTTAGCTGAGAGTAGAAGAAGAAGCAGGCTCTAGGAGTGCATTTGTTCATTTAAGTATAAAAGGCATACAGAAAGGAGAAGTGAATGCAATGCAATTAAAAAAACAAAAAAGATGGTTCAACATGTGATTTCAGGTGTTTCTACTATGAGCAAGAGAAAAAATATAACAATAAAATAGCAAAAAAGGGAAACTACAATGCTAGAGATTATTTAAGTCAATGCCAGGAAACATCCCTGAATTTTGATTCAGATGGCTATCTCAAAAGGCAGCAGCAAAATAACATTTTGCAGATAGTATTCAGTATACTACCAAAAAAAGAGTCATCTCTTACTTCATCTATGAGATGGAGGGCTTGATCTTGAAAAGTGCAAAGCTGCTTTGCCTGATCAGAGTTAGTTTAGGTGTGGTTAGAATGGAAAATTATATTGTCAATAGCCTAATCACAAGGGCGAAACTTAGATGCAGAGTCACAGATGAAAATGTTTTGACTGCAGGTGAGGAACAAGTAACTGGAAAAAGTTTGTCTCCTGACATGAAATCCTGGCTTTTTGATTTCAGTAGAAAAATTCCACTGGTTGAGATCTTTCTTCCTAAGAAACAGAAGGTCTGTTGTAAAACAGGTTGTCTTGTGTATTTTTTTAATTTTAGTTCTTGTTTGTTAGTTTTTTCTTAGTTTCATTAGTTTTTTCTTTTAATAAGCCAAGAAAACACTTGGCACTCATTCTGATTTCAGGCTTGTTTTAGATCGTTGTACAACTTCATTGAAAACCATAGAGCTATTTCCTGGTAAAATCAGGCCCCTTGATACATTTCATTAGAAACGACTTTCAAGGGATTAGTTTCTCTTTGCTCCTCCCTTCCCTCTCCCCCAGAAGAAGAGTGATGGTGTAACAGTACTTAACTGCTTTTGTTTTTCATTGCCATGCAGTTTTTATTTAATGAAGGTACAGATTTATTGGCAGGGTACATGCAGGATGGGTAGTGGTCTGCTTTAAAATTAGCTGGATATGCAACTCTTTGCCTTGGCACACAGTGCTTTGCAGCAGCCTGGCTGAAATGCATACTGCACGGTGAGGCCAGGCCATTTCTTTGTGGCAGGGTTTATTAATCCTAATCTTTTGATCACCAGCGCACTGAGTGTGCTCAGCACCACAGAGATCCCTCCTTGGATACAGCTGTGTCAGTGTGGCGTGTGCCTCTAGGGCTGCACATTTTCCTACTTTGGGAGAGGAATTTCCCTACCCCAGTGGGACCAAAGGTGCCAAAATGAGAGTGTATTTCAGAACAGCGCYGCACAGCAAAAGCAGAGACTTAACTTCTTTTTTTGCTCTTTCAATTAGCAGTAGAGATGAAGAAAGTACTTCCGCTAAGCTCAACAGTAAGGATATGTTCATTGCTGCTCAGCTCCAGCAAACGCTGGCTGACCTGGATGAAGATTTGGAAGGTAGGGAAGTGGGTTACCTCCAAAGGACAAAGGAGCTGGGCATAGCTGGGAGATACCGAGGCAAATTGTGTCTGAGACATCTGCACATTTCTCACTAAGGTTACTGGGAGCAACTCGCAGCTCGGAAGCAGAAGGTGGTTCCCCCCAAAGAGACTGCTTTCACATTGCCTCTGCAGCAAGCCACCCTTTATACACTAGTACTGGGTATTTTGGGGCTACCGTATCAGACTGTCGTCATATTTCAATGTCTGCTACCAGAATGAAATGAAGAGCAGTTTATGGGCACAGTTTATGGGCCAAATTTGGTACAATTTCATTGACTTCAGTTATGAATAATGCTTCTGTTTTTATTTTGTCATAATGAAGTGGAGAAGAGGGGGGATTTTTGTACCCAGTGTTCCTGTGCATTAGCAGCCTTGTACTTTAAAGTTAAAAATTGAAAATACTGATCAGAAACAGTGGAAAGAGATAAAATGTCATCACAAAGCAATATCGTTCTTCTCTTTTGCCTATTGTTAATGACAGTCCTTCACTATTAATGCTTTGTCACCGACTGATGTTGAATACTTTTTTTAAACATCTTTATTTTAGTACTTTTGCAGTGGACTTGCTTTAATTTAATTCACTGAGTACTCTAACACTGCAATTCCTTTAACTTTTATGTCATAACCCTCGATTTATACCAGCAAATTTGAGAGACAAGTTAAGCTTCTTGCACAATGAAGCTTCTGGGGTCATTGATAACAAAGGGTGAGAAGAATGGAGGAAAAAATACAAGTACTGTTTCTTTGTTTGCTTGCTCAAGGAAATCCTTCAGCTGGGTTGTTATTACTGACCAGGTCTGGGAAACATAATTTGGAGTTACTTGCTGTTTCTCAGAAATGTTTCTCCTTTGGAGTCATGTGGTGAAATGTTTATCACTGGGAGTAGTTAGTCAAAGATAAGGTATGAACAATAGATTAAATTCTGCTTTCAACTGCATTTGTATGTTTCCCACTGACTGAAGCAGGAGGACTGCAGGAATATTTGCCTGATCCTAATCAGCAACCAGACAGCAAAGGGACCCAGATCTTTCTTTTTTTGTAGTACAGGCGTGTGTGTATGTGTATATATATATATATATATATATATATATATATATAAACATATACATATATATGTGTGTGTGTGTATATATATTCCTTTTAGTTTCGCTGGAACTCAAATAGCTGATTTGGATTAGTTTGTATTAGTTGTTTGTGTAATTTAAAGTGATACTGCCTAAATATTACCTGCATGTACTTTTATGTATGTATTTTGCAGCAGTGGATGTTATAAGCAACTCTGAGTCCGAGTATATTACTGAGGCGTTGAGCCCGCATACAAGAAAAGTTGAGGCTGCCCAAGATGTTACCGTTTTTGTTCCAGTAACAATCATAGATGATGATGCAGAAGTTAACATCCCTTGGTCTGCTGGAAATCAAGAGACAAGGGGTTCGGAAAATATTTCAGCTGACTCTGTTAATACAGGGAACTTTACAAATAAAAATAACAATGCAGGTTCCTTTGATAAGGGACATACAGGTGGTGGATCTGTATGTATATCCAAGGATTTAATGCATCAGCAACTTTCTGAAAATGAATTTGATCACTTGCCTGTGGAACAGAGGAGAGACATGTTTGAATCTCTCACATCTTCCTTCGAAAAAAGAAGTGAAAAGAACTTAAGACTGGAACTCCCTCCTAAACATAGTCTGAAGTCTGAGGAATATAAATCTAGGCTGATTCCATCTCACTCCAAGGCTGCAACTGAAATCAGTACAGCAAAAGAGAAAAAAAATCCATTTAAGGAGTATAGTAACAGGGAAAGACGTCTGAAAAAAAGTAAATCAGAATTAGAAATCAAGCAGCCACTGGCAAAGAAAAATGAAGAGAAAGTAGAAGAAATTCCTTCAACACCCACATGGTGTCATCGCACCCAGAATTCAGGAACAAATTATGAACTTAAAATGGGTTTGACGACCTTTAAAGTTGTTCCTCCCAAACCTGAAATAAAGCATTTTGATAGRGGAGTTTCCCTCTCCACTGGTGCCATTAAAATAGATGAACTAGGCAATCTTATAAGCCCAAGTGCTGGTGGCGCTAAGAACATGTCAGATACTACTACTTTCACTACTGGTGAAAGTGAGGAAATTCCTATTGGGAAAGTAAAGGCATTCTGGAGGTCAAGTTCTATGGAAAAGCAAAGTGATGACTCCGCTGAGCATCTTCTTAAAAAGTCAGCGGTCACCACAAACTCTAAATCTTTTACTATAAAACATGAACACAAACCTGTCTGCCTTGTAGCTCCAAAACCTGTAGCACCACAAACTGTTACTTCCCAGGTAGCTGAAAGACAGTTTGAAAATGAAAAGGCCAAACCACCTCTTCCAATCACGCAGTCTCAAGTAAAACCATTAGTGGCCCCAACCATTAATAAGGACAAGGTGGAGCTTCCATTTCTAAAGCCGCATAGGAGAACTTCAAGTCAATACGTTGCCTCTGCCATTGCAAAACACATCAACCTACCTACCTTTAAGTCTGACTCCACAGAATATCATGAGAAAGAAAAAAATAAACATGAGGCAGGAGAGGTTAAAACTGAAGGAGAACTTTTCCCCCAAAGATGTATTATTGTGGCCAAATACAGCCCTGTGGAAACAGATTCAGCAGAAACAAGAGAACCACTTTCAAATATTTTTACATCCAGTCTAAAAGCATCCCACAGGTTTACACCTGGTGATAATTCTGGAGTGGAAAACAAAATAGTTAACATCAGGGCACCAAATCAAACAACTCCTCCTAGTTTCTATAAAAAGAATGCCAGTGTCCCACTTACCAAATCCTCTTCAAAGGATAACAACACTACAGAAGATGATCACAGTTTAAACAGCAAACAAAATATAGTAGAGAAAAAGATGCATCTTTTGTTTGACCAGAAATGTGAGACTTTGAACCATACTAATTCAGCCCCATCTCTCAAGTCACCTGATCTCCAGGTCGTCCCACCCTTTTCCAGCTCATCCTTGCAAGCCAGTAAATGGCCTCCCGCTAACAGCRTACAAGCTAGTTGTTTTAAAGCATCACCTGAGTTAAATGGTGCGACCACAAACAATCACACGGAGTCAGAACGGGAGGACAAACACGACAGTTTGGTTACTAGTGCTATCAGTGAGCTGGATGTTAACGTTCAGACCAACATCTTTGGACCAAAGAAGAAGTTCAAACCAGTTGTCCAGAAACCAGTCCTGAAAGATACGTCCCTGCACAGTGCCCTGATGGAAGCCATCCAAACAGGAGGGGGGAAGGAGAAACTCAGAAAGGTAAAGTGGAGGCTTCGTTCAGCCTGTGCAGCCTACAGAAGCCTGTATTCAGACACCAGCTGTTTTATAATCAGTCCAGCTGCTGGTGAGCTGGAGTACACATGTCATTTGAAAAATTTATAATGGCAAAATGCAGACCAAGCCACTGGTTATGCTGCATGTCGTGTATGTTACGCAACGCTATTGCTGCTGCGCTAGCTAGGAGAGGCAGAGGGTGCACAGATACATCTTAAAAGAGAGGTAATTGAGGTTATCCAAAGAGCCTAACCTGCATTTCTCTATGTTATGTAAAAACAGGAACACACTGTGTGGAGAAAACTTGCAAATATCTGTAAAGGAAAGAAAACTACATTTTGTATTAATTTGGTGGTATTAATTTGTCTCTAATGCTCGGGGAATGTGAGACTGCATCTGTACATACAATGTTACTAACTGGAATCTACATATATCCTTACCAATCAGATTGAATAAGGGTTGTAAAAGCAGGGCTGAAAGAAGACAGACTGATTAGTCTCCATAGTTTGCATTCTGGTACAAGCACTAAAAATGCTTTCAATAGTGTTTCCAAACTGTCTCTAATTAAATATCTAATAAGTTTATTGTTTTTATATTCTAGATTTCAGACAGTGCATTAAATGGAAGTCCCAAGAAACCCTTGTATGCTGAGCCAGAGAATGAGCGCTCAGCTCTGTTGGCAGCAATCAGAGGCCACAGTGGCACCTCAAAGCTGAAAAAGGTAAGAAATAAAGATGATCAGTGACCTTCTAAGTGCAGTCTGTTCCTGCTGAAGATTTTGGATGAACCTGGAAATGATGCAAACTGAAGTTGTCCTGCAAAGAGAAAAGCTTAGGGGAAAATATTATGATATAAGACCAGATCTGACTTATGCAGATAATATAGTGGGTCAGGTTCTGTCCTCTGCTACAGAAGTTACTCTCTTTGAAATTGTTTGCTTGTAGCTGAGAAAGAATCATGTAGGAATCCAAATGAATTTAAGAGAATGTACATGGAAGGCACCAGATGATCATCAGTTTCACATATTTAGGTGCTGGTTTTTGCACTTTAAGAGTATGCAGTTAGGTTATTTGCATTACCTACTGTATATATCTGATCCCAGTTACCTAAAAACATATTATGACTTCTTCATATGTGCTCCATGAGTTAGGTGCATGCAAATTGTATGCAAGTAATGAACGTTGATGGAAAATTTCAAACTCTCTTCCACTGCAGCAGGGTGATTCCTTCTGTCTGAAGGATTGACCTACCCATTAAAGCGTCTCCTATTCCTAATAACCAAAGCCTGCATTGTTCTAGCCTTAGCTTTCCCTCAGTTCACTAATCAAGCCAAGGATGTGTATTTGGCAAGGAGTCCCCCATTTCCCTCATGTAATGATTCAGGCCATTAACACATCCAGAGAGCTTACACGAGATTGAAAGTGTCCCTTTTCTGTATTAGGGCATTACTCCTTCCCTCAAAGCAGTTCTGAGTATCTCGCTGCCCCTGCTGCAGTTAGGGTACAGCTTTCTCTGAGAGCGGAATACGCTACTAGAGGCAGTAGAGGATCAGCAACCCCTTGATCAAGGATGTGCCACAGCCATCTTCACACGTACGTAATTGCATTTTGCATTCATTTGGCATAAATGTAAATCTGTGTGAAAGAGGCTCTGAGAATGGTGTTATTTTATCACAGAGACTTTTTGGAATACTTTTCTCCAGCAGAGAAGCTTTTAGCATCATTTTAAAGGAAGTTGCTTAGAAACCGTGCATTTCTTTTTCACACCATGTCACCTGTGCTAGTTAAAGCATGTACACACCATATTTATGTGTGTACAGGGCTGGATATAGATGTGCTATGATGGAAGGGCCGTCCCTTCAGTGTAATTTCAGATATTTATGTCTTATCTGGTATGACTTCATTCCCATATATTTGTATATACAGTGAAGGAACAGAATGTAGGAGCTCTCTGAATTTGGGTTGCTTGATGGGAGATTGAATCCTTTCATTTTTCAGTAGAGAGGTATTCTCTCAGTTTCTCTGAAAAAGGAATGATACTGCATTTATAAACCTCCCGTTTGCCACATGATACTAAATTTCCTAATACTTTCCAAATCATTTTAATTACTAAGACTTTATCATGATTATTACTAGTAATATTGTTAACAACAAAAAGATTTGTTGAGGCAGTTGAAGGAAAACCTGGCTTAGTCTGAACAATTGCCTCTTCCCCCTGCATTCATTTAAACAAAAATAAATTTCCACATAATTTTCATGCAGGAATTCTAGGTTCAGAAATTCCACAGAAACCCTCTTGTAAGAGCAACCAGTTGTTTTTGTGCTATGTGCTTTCACGTCATTCTTTCTGGTCCTGTTTCTTTTTAGTATGGCTGGAAAGTTTAGATTTAATAACAGTTTTTTTCAGTGAAGCCAGGTCCCAAAAGCACAGCTCTAGAAGAGCCTCACTCTCATCTGAGATTATTTCTGTGCAGCCCAGACTACTAAAAGTAACAAGATTTCTGGGTGGCTACAGCAGCCTTAATGTATCTTCCTGATTCCAAAAATCTTTGTGATTGTTTCCAAATGAATACCAAGTCCAGCTCTCCGTTTGTTACCTTACATGCCAAGAAAAGTTACAGGATGCTGGAGCTCACAGTAAATAGAGATTGAGTTTCTGAGACAGAGTCAATACCAAATCCTTGATGCTGGTAATCAGCCTGGCTGAGTGATGTGAGTGAGTAGTAACAGATGTTCAACCCTATGAGCAAACAAAAGCTCTACGTGCTTTATATCATTCAAGCAAAGTGAAATCGGGGTACTGAAATTAAAGTGCATCAAATGTCAAACAAATACGGTTTAGTCATATTTTGATATGACTTTGATATTAATCACCTCCTTTCAACTGCATCATGAACAGATCTCCTCAGTGGCCTCTGAAGAGCTGCAGAGTTTTAGGAACGCAGAACTGTCCTTGCAAAAAGCAGAAGACCCTCGGGAAGAGCGGCTTTGTATCCCACCGCCCCCGGAACAGCCACCGCCGCCTCCTGCTCTGCTGTCAGCAGCAGCTCGGAAATCCTCTGCACCTGCTGCAGCTGACCCTGCTGAGGCAAGGCAAGCTCTAATGGAGGCCATTCGCTCTTGTGCTGGAGCAGCAAAGTTAAAAAAGGTAAACATACTTTTATATTTTCAGCCTTTTGGATGAAATAGCCTGAGCTTGCTGTGCTGTTCTGGGAGCTGTTTGTAAGCTATCTTAACCACACATTTCTTTTCTTTTCTGTCATCATGAGAAGGTATGCATACTGTGTTTTCTCTAGCTGAATCAAAGATTCAAAGGGGCGTATTTCAAGCCTTTGGACAGCTATTAAAACACATTTTTGAAAGGGTGCTTCTCCTTTTTTTAGTAGGCTAAAACATGCCTGTGCATATATGCAACCATATGAATATACCAGTACCTATTTCTTTTAAAAGAGAACATTAAGAGCATGAATATCATTTCAGAAAACTTTTTCATGCCCTTTGCCCTTCTTGTGAATCTGAGATGATACTGGATGTCCTTTAGACAAGGAGAGATCAGATATGAGACCCCTGGTTCTCCTAGCCATTTCCTTTTCCTACTTCCACAAACCTGAAGCAAATTTAGGCATAAATACTCTCTCCTAATTTCGGTAGTGTGTTGTAGACCTTGATTCCCAACACTTAAGCTTAGGTGGCACATGCTGAGAGCTGTCAGTAAAACTGTGAGATCCTTTTAATGTCTACCTGAACTTTATCAATTGGATGTTTTGTGTTTCTCTTTTGTGGTCAACTATGGGTAAGCCAGCTCCTAAATGGCTAAATACCATTCTTGCTCAGTTGTCCGTGTTGATTTTTGGAGTAAGTTCATTTATCTTTTTGATCAAGATTCTGTTCTTCCTAACCTTGAGTTACGCCTCATTTCGGGATAAAGAGAACCAACCAGTTTACCTCCGTGGCGTCATCCAAATATTACACTGCAGTATCTRAGAATGGACTTTGATCCACAGACTTCAGGGAATGTACACAAACAGAGTTTTCCCAACACATGATTTAGCTGATGCCAACCATAAATGTGTAAATAGGCTTTAACCTTGCTTGCTTGTCCTCTTTAAAACAATTTTAAATATATTACCAATTTCAAAATAAAAAAATTTAGCTAAACAGTCTTGTTTCTGGTAAACCAGAAATTCCACAGCATCATTACCAATTGCACAAACAAATCAATTTTTCAGAGAAATTTCCATCAGCATGGAAACAGAAATCAGGATGTGCAGTTGTTGTGCATGTGAAAAAAATTACATCTGTATTATGCATACCAATAGAAGGCTACAACTTATGAAGAAATAACACTGCAGATCAGGTTTTCTTTCTCAACTTCACCAGTTTACAGAAAAAAAAGTGGATTTGTACATGCAAGAATAGCCCATGCAATTCTTTGTTTTCTAGGCCTTTTCAAATTCCAGATAGTGTGAACCTTGCTCTTTCAACAGCATGACTGTTGCAGAAGTCTCGGGGGGGACCTACAACTCTACTCATTAAAACAAGTCTTTATCGCATCCCTGGGGATTCATTTTGAAACAGTTGGATAGTCATTGCAGTCTACAAAAGTGAGCTTGCTATACTGATATATTCTGCTAAATACTGTGCCTGTCTTCTTCCATTTTCAGAACAGAGTAATTTTCAGTAGATCTGACACTGAAATGACAAAAGAGTGCATCTTTTCTTGAATATCTTTTATGAAAATAAGAGAGAGAGGCATTTTGTCCAAAGACAGAGCAAGTTTTTCATGTTATTGTGCTGTCCTTCATTATATTGGATATGCAAGCTAAGTCTTGTATATGCCAAAGGCATCATATCATTCTGACATCTGAGATCCCATGCCCTTGATCATTGATAAAAGTAAAAATGTTGTCAGATTTCTCAGAGTTTCTATCCAGCGTGTATTAATATTTCTCCTAGCTTACTGTGTTAAACGAGAGCCAATTTCTCATCTTTTCTGCAGTTGGACACCTTGTGACAGCAGAAGTTGACTTGGTAGAGAAGAATATATGATATCTGCATATTAGGGTTTTCCTCCTTTACAGCTGCAGAACATGTCTGCAAGGAGTATTGAGTTTTTGGTAGACAGTGTCTGGCATGTGGTTTTGTGCCAGGACCAAAGGAAACGTTTTTCTTTTTTGTGCTTCCTCTGTCAAAGATCCGTGATGTTCTGATGTGGAGGTGTAAGCCATTTTTTGACTAGGATGCCTGTTAGATTTTGGTTGCAACAACTAGATAACAGACTAGATAGTTAAGTCCTTTAATTGCATGTTTTTCTCCTCCATTGTCTTCTGGAAGTTTTCTGGAACAAGGGCTTCTGATGGTGAAGTAATTTAGTTAGCTAATATTGTGAAGAACTGGGAAAGATCTGCATTGCTAAGTTATGTATGACTCTGTGCTTATTTATGAGGGGTTATTTGCAATGGAAGTAGATCAAATGGGACTGTCAGGGGAACCAAACATGAAAAGCAACCAATTGCCTAGATGAGGAGCATCCCAACAAACATTTGGGCTCTATTAGTATCTGTGAAAAGGCAACTCCTCCGCTCCACCCCTGATTACACAGCTGTTTGCTAAAGTCATGAACTTTAAGGTTAAAAGATCCACTGTGCAGGAAGGGAGGAGAGAAGTTGCTGCAGGCTGACCCAACCTTGCTGAGAGTCCGGGTCTGCCCCAGAAAGGCTGTAATTGGGTCACCCAAAACAAACCAGAGCAAAAGTACATATTTGAGGGAAATGCCAAGTATAGGTAAGAGAGTATGTGCATAGGACTCCTGGCTGTTCTTTAATCCATTTCTTGGAGTGCTGTGCCTGTTTTGGCAAATAAATCACACTTTGTTTTGAAGAAACGGCTTCTGTTTTATTGCACACTGTTGCTGTCCACGGACTCCCGAAGGAAAATTCTTGTGGGTGCCAAGCCCAGTTGGGCCTGCTCAGTAACATGGTTCATCCCCACTGAAGTGCAGTTCAGAGACCTGCCAGAAGGTGGTTTGGTTACAGATCCTACCCAAAGGGAATGGAGGCACAGGCTGTTACTGCAAAGTGATGGCCTTACTGAGCTAGAAAAGACCTTACAGTACACAGGAAATAGCCCTTTTTCATTCTCAAAATGATCTGATGAGGAACCTGGCACATACTTAACACGTCCAAAGTATAACAGCAAGTCAGAGAGACGTCATCAAATGAAGCCACCAGGATGGCTGCCCTAATGCCTTTGGTGGTTAACTGGCTTCAGAAATGAGCACATCTCACTCACAAGGTGTCTGCTTCCCAGCCAACCCATCTGCCTTCTGTACAGAGGGTAATCACTTGATCTAGGAAATAAAGAGCTGATCCAAGACCAGCTTTTAGGCTGGTTTTAGTGAGCAAAACTCAAGTCATAGAGTTGTATCATTTGAGCTTCTCATGTTAAAAGTGATGTAATGTTTTATTTAAATTGTATCAAGCTACTTTTGTCACAATTTCATATACTCATTTCTTTTAGTTTTTAAACTTCTTGTTTCTATCTCTGAAAACGCAAAAGAATCCAGCTAGATTTCTGAAATTCTGTGTATATCATTGCATGTGTTTTTGTGTCTGTGTAACTTGCCTTGGGATTTACCATCATTATCTGTGGAAAACAGCCATAACTACACATGCAAATAACCCATTAGATGTCTAGCTGTAGGTATAGTTGCAGCACAAGCCCATGCAGGATTGAAAATCTTACCCAACAAAGAGAAGCTATAAAAGTTGCCTTTGCTTATATGCCATCTACTCATCTTGGGTAGAGTTGTACCCAGGGATTTTGTAGAAATACTGCAAGGGAATGTGCCTGCACAAGGTGGGGAAGGCAGGTTGCTTATCTAAAAACCAGACTTTTGCTCATGGAAAAAAAATTTCTGTAGACCACTTTTTAATGGTACGTGCAAGAGAGAGTCTACAGATTTCACATGTTTTCCAGTTAAGATTAGAGCTGGACACATCTAAGCAGCCTTTTTATGTTTACTTACTATGATTTTTAAAATTAATTTGGCTCCATCACAGGATCCACAAACGTTCATTACAGTATTTAGCATTTAGTCACATGAACTCTTGATACATGCAGTATATCATTCTGTTGGCAATTAAAGGAGCCAGTTAAGGTAACTGCTGCACCCATTACAATGAATCCCTGGTATTTGCTAGGATAATTTGAAGTTGGTTGCTAACAAGTGATGCATCAATCTGAATTACAGCATGTTCAGTGTCTTCTAGGGACCGTGGCCAAGTTCTGTACCTTTATGTCAAGCAGTAGACCTCTCTTCTAATATAATCAGGGATGTTTAATTGTGAATGAAGAAATACTGTTTCTTATCATTAATGTTTGTAGCTGCAATAATAGAAATTACAGACGCAGAGCCACAGTAGGAGTTGGCACTGGTATGCTGGAAGTAGGGGAAGGAGGCCCTGCTAAAAGGTTGTCCAAGCTGGATATACAGGTAGTCAAATGAGCCCAGAAAGTTATTTTGGTTCCCATGCACAGTGAAAGGCAGTCATTTGCATGCTGTTACTCCATTTGAATTGAAAGATAAAATTTAATTTGAACTCTTCACCTTGCTAATAACTTGTACAGTGACCTATTTTTTCCTCTAAGAATAAAGCTTCTGCCATGGATACAAAGGCCAAAATCCAAAAGTTCAAACTTGATCAAACACATTGATCCTGTTTAGCTTTTGTGATGCCCGTATTGTGTATCTCTCTGATAGAATCAAAGCTCAGTGAGAAGAGCACCCTAGCATATGTATTTACAGTTAAGCATATGCTTAGATGAACTGAAGACTAGGAAGGAACATAAGTTTAAGTATTTTCCTGCATCAGAAGCTATGGGAGTTTTTTTCATTCAATCAGGAAGCAAAGTACCCATCAATTGATTTTTTTTTTTTTTTTTTTTTTTTT